>NW_027176154.1:195706-213206 GCF_023055335.1 Clinocottus analis | reverse complement strand
GACTTCTTCTGGCCGAGCCGGACGCCCTCCAGCACGTTGGTGATGTCGTAGACTCGGCGGCGCCGCGTCTGCAGCGCCTCCGTCGCCAGCCGCAGGTCCACCGAGCCGTCTGCCGACGCCAGCAGCAGCTGCAGGAAGCGCTGCGTTAGCAGCCCCAGGGACACGTCTGTGTACAAATACACACATAAATACACACACACACACACACACACGCACACACACACACGCACACACACACACACACACACACACACACACACACGTACATCAAGCTAAAAGATGCACGTTAGAAACAAGTAGCCGTCAATAGACATTATATGAAATATGCAATATTTACTTCTGCTATCAGAGTACATTAAAAGCTTTTATTGTGAAGCAGCAGCAGGAAGCTACATGTACGAGTACTACACAACAGAGGTACATGTTGTACTATATACTGTACAACATATTGTACTTTTCACTATACTACATCTGCCAAATACATAGGTTAGAAACCAGTATCTGTATATTTGTACCTGAAACATCCTGATATATTAATGCAATATTTTCTCCTTTACATTAAAGGCTTTTATTGTGAAGACAGGAAACTACACATTTGGGTCACGGAGGTTCTCGAGGTTTCAGTGAAACATGAAATGACAAAAAAAACTAACCGGTTCTCTTGCGGATCCTCTTGGGAGACGTACTGAAGCTGCAGGGAAACACAGGGAGGTGGAGCTCCATCAGGTCATGAAGCTCCATCAGGTCATGGAGCTCCATCAGGTCATGGAGCTCCATCAGGTCATGGAGCTCCATCAGGTCATGGAGCTCCATCAGGTCATGGAGCTCCATCAGGTCATGGAGCTCCATCAGGTCATAGAGCTCCATCAGGTCATAGAGCTCCATCAGGTCATGGAGCTCCATCAGGTCATGGAGCTCCATCAGGTCATGGAGCTCCATCAGGTCATGGAGCTCCATCAGGTCATAGAGCTCCATCAGGTCATAGAGCTCCATCAGGTCATAGAGCTCCATCAGGTCAAACAATACAAGCCAAACAATGAATGAATGAGACATGGAAAGCAGAAGGTTTTTACCCAGGTGCCTCAGCTGCGGAGGTCTTCTTGGCGCCAGAGAGCTGAAATCCAGAATGTGAAAACAGAGTTAAAGCTGCAGCGTAAAACTCACTCACACTTTTTACTCGACTTTAAATACATCAGTAAATATGAAATTAAGTTTTAATAAAGTTTTATTAAGCACAATAAACTCTCTCCTGACCTGCTGCGGTGGGGGCTCCACTTTAACGGGAGCGTCTCCTCCACCTTCACCGTCCTCTTCATCATCGCAGCCTCCACCGAGGCCCCACTGAGGAGCCCCCTCCTCTTCCTCCTCATCCTCCTCTTCCTCCTCGGACGACTCGGCCCCCCAGGGGCTGACCAGGCCCATGGGCCCGTCCAGGTAAGGGGGCATGATGGGAATGGCGTCGCCGGTGACGCCGTCGGCGGAGATGTCCTCCGGCAGGAAGTGGTCCTCGCAGATCAGGTGCTGCTCCGTGGAGTCCTGCTTGTCCGTCTCCCTCAGCGCCGCCAGCCAGACCTGAACCCACAATGCACCTGTTCTTCCCCCTGACTTTCAACACTGAAGATGTGACGTCCTTTAGAGACAACAGTGTGCGTGGTACCAGCAACATGTTCAGTGTGCGACACACAGGAAGGCTAACTTTAAATACTAACCAGAACCCACTAAACCTAGATATTAACCACTAACCATAACCCACTAACCACTTTTCCAAACCGACCAACACTTACCACTCACCCCCTAATCGCCAACCACTTATCCTAACCCACTAACCCTAGCGCCTAACACGCTAGCCCACTAACCACTTAACCTAACCCACCAACCACTGACCACTTATCCTTAATCACTAACCCACTAACACTAGCCCTTAATCACGAGCCACAAACGAACTAACCACTTATCCTAAACCCTTATTCACTAACACTAACCTACTAACCACTTATCTTAACCCCATTCACTAACCCTAGCCCCTAACCCGCTAACCACTTATCCTAACACCTAATTCACTAACCCACCAACCGTAGCCCCTAATCACTAGCCACTAACCGAGGCCACTAATCACTAACCCACTAACCCTTTCCCTAACTCACTAACCACTTATCCTAACGCCTTATTCACTAACCCTAGCCCCTAATCACTAGCCACTAACCCACTAACCCTAGCCTACTAGCCACGAGCCACTACAGTATAAACACTACATTTGGCAACACGCCAACACGCGTACTCACCTTGACCCGCGCGGTGTCTTGTGGGAAGTTGAAGAACCTCTTCGGTGGTCGGTTGAAGATCCCCCGGTTGACGTTCGTCACGCGGCTCTGACACCCGGAGACGACGCACTTCGCCATGGCGACGCTGTCCTCCTCCTCCTCCTCCTCCTTCTCTCCCTCCTCCTCCTCTTTCTCTCCTTCTCCTTCTCCTCCTTTAAAGCCGTGAACAACCCGCCGCACCAACGCGACTGTCCCGGTTTGTTTACGCCGTGTTTCGCTGTTGTATTCCACACCGGAAACGACTCGTTTTGAACCGGAAGTACAACAATGAAGTGAACTACAGCAGAGCGCGCCAAACGGTCGCCATCTTGTGGCCGTTAACCGCTATTACCGACATTTACTAAATAGTAAATGAGAATTATTCTTTATTAATGATCTACTTATTTGCTTTTATAACTAATAAATACACTAAATTAACTATTTGAATAATTTATGTTTTAATACTTGACTTAATGTGAGTGAATTATCAGTTTTTAATTTATTCCCTTTAGAAATCTGATTAAAAACAGACTTTCTGCTGATATATAAAGCCGTACTTTATTACAAATTTTGAGTATATAATTGTATATTTCTCCTTCCATATTATATTTTTTACTGTAGGGCCTACTCCATTTCAAAGGTACATGTTGTACTGTTTACTGTACTCCATCTCAGAGGTACATGTTGTACTTTTACTGTACTCCATCTCAGAGGTACATGTTGTACTTTTACTGTACTCCATCTCAGCTTCCGACTCAGAACAAGAACGGGTCGTGATCAGTGTCGCAACACAAGATTTATTCAGAGCAAGAGATGCCAACACCAGCATGATAAAAATTGTACAAACTTCACAAGTCAAATTAAAATATCACGTAGCGTATCCCGTGACCTTAAACATACAGCAAAAATATCAACAAAACCCATGCCATGTGGTAAGAAAACTGTTGTTGAAAGTTTGCGAGAAGCACAGAAAAAAGGGGTAAAAGGAGAGAAAATGAACGTTGTATAAAAACCCCTCATCGATGCACCGCGGAAAAGAAACTGTAACATTTTCATAAACTGATGATTTCACAAATATTCATATGGATTTATTTTGCATTCTAGCATGTCACATGTTAGTGTTGAGATTCTCTATGTAAATAGTTACAGTTTAGCTTTTACATCTGATATTACAATATCTAGTCTATTGACTGTCTTTAAGTGGCAGAATTGTGCTTTAATTCCCATTTCCTTTGTTTATCAGTCAGAACAACCGACTAAATAAAAATACAAGCTGTCAGTCTATCTAATGCAATAGTTCACTGGCAGGAAGCTGCAGACACAAAGCTTTGGACAGAGATGTGAAGAATGAGGCTTTTTCAGTAAAAAAAAAAAAAAAGTCCAAAGTAGAAGCATCTTCAAAGAAAAACTCCCCCAGCTGGCAGTTTGGTGATTGTTCTTCCTTCTCGAGGCGAAACTGGACTGAAATGTTCCAGTCGTCTTGAAAAATAAAACAGTCTCCGATTAAATAATGAGGATTTGAGAGAAAGGGTTCAACTCGAGTTTAAGTTTGGGGCTGAACTGTAGAACCAATTTTGTCTCCAGGCCTCTTTTCCCTGTTTGACTCGTCGTAGGATCCCCAAATTAATTCCAATACTTGTGTTTATTGAATGTATTTGTTCAGCAAAGTCTTGGGGGAAAAAATGTTTTACTGGAAAGTTTGTTTGGATGACCACAGTCTGTTTTGCATGTGGCGTCCCACAAGGCTCGATTTGAGGCTCAGTGGTTTTTGGTTCAGAATCCCCAATGCATTCATCTTTGCAAAATGTTAATTTGTGAGTGTAATGTTTCAGACCGGAGCTCCTCAGTGTTTTTGTTAGTCTCTCATTAAACGCACACTGGAGAGGTGGCGGTGAGACTCAAGCTGACCACCAGGGGGAGTTTTCCTTCAAACAACAAATCAACTTGACATTTCCTTCCAGGTTTCTTCTCCAGCAGGAATCACCAGCACAAAGTCTCGTCAAAGTCACAGTTTCCACAAAACTCGCTGTACAGTTTTTTGCTTCATTTTTAACCACGTGATAATACTTTGACATACTCCAATAAAGTGCATGCATGATCGACGGTGTCCAGGAAACATCTTCCATCAGTGATTCTCCAGACTGAACGCAGGTCGAAACACTCGGTCGGTGAGTTCAGCGCGCAGACGTCCGGCTCGAATTTTTTTTTTTTTTAAATTCATCTTTTTTCGACTCGCAATCAAAGATAATAAATAATAACGAAAAAGTGCTGCTTGGTCACCATGTCGTCTGGCGTGATTGGAAAGACGTTTTTTTTTTTCTTCTAACAGAACGAGTGCAATATACAATGACGGATGGGGGACGCTTGACCCTGTAAGTCCAGTGGAGCCGTCAGTCTTTTGAGAAAGAAAAGAAAATCATATCTACAAATCCTTTTCGCCTGCCGAGTGCCTTTTTAAAACCGACAATAAAAACATCAAAACATGGAAACGAAGGTGTCCCTGTGCAAAGTCGAACAATGACAGAACCGAGGGTCCTTTCACCCGCGTCAGATTCCGCAAAACATGATTGTAGTAAAAGGTTTGTACAAAAACGCAATACATTTATATTTAGTAAAAAGATCTATCAGCTCTTTGCTAGTTTTATTCATAAGAAATTGCATATACCCAAACATTTTTTTTCTTCTCATATAGATTGCATCCCATATCCAAAACAAACGATTTTAAGATTATCATACCAATATTGCTGACACGTTGTCCTAATAGCTATTTCGAGGTTGAGGATTTTAAATAAAGTTCAGAATGGCAGATTGTCTCCTACGTTTGTCTTTTTCTTTTTTCCTGCGCTTCTTTCTTCGCGCCGACAAAAGAAACAACTCCGAAAAAGGGGGATGATGGGATTTGCACCAGTAAGTTTCCGTGTCATGATGTTTGAAAATCTTCTTGCTTTCCAGCGTTGGTTCTTCTCGTCATTTTAGAGTTACATTAATATTAATACCCACTTTCAAACATCACCAAAAAAATGTATGAGTTACATCTGTTCAACAACCTCCAGCCTCTCTTTGAGTGATTGCTCTGCAGGTCCCGCCCCCTCCTCGACACTCTGCTCCCCATTGAACCCGTGACGCCTCGTTTTTTGATGCATCGCATTAAATTAACGAATGATTCAAGCTTACAATAAATAAATACATACATATACACTAGAATGTGCATACATTAGCAGCTATAAACAGTACGTCACATTATATTAGGTCATATGAAAATGTACAAAACGTGAATGTTCGTTTAAAACGTCGGTAATTGTTTTTCAAAGCAAGGCAACGACAATTAAAATAATAATAATAATTTAAAAAACCCATGGAGTTGAGAGCATAACAGCGGAATAATTAAAAGATCTATGGTAGATTACAGCAGCAAAAAACAACCCGTTCCCTTCTTTTTGACTTTTTTTTCTCTTGTTGTTTTTGCTTTGCATTTGTTATTTTGGGCCTCGGTCCGGGCTAAACTTGGATACCCTGAACGGCCTGTTTGATGTTCTCCAGCAGCGCCTTGTTCTCCGGGCTCTGGTACTGGTCCTGGTGAGTGTACATGTCTGTCAATGTACTCACATAAGTGTCAAAGTTCTGTTCATTCATTGGCTCCTGAGAGAGGAAAGAAACCCATGAAGAAGAAAGAAAAAACAGTCAGTTTATAGACAATCACAATATATCTTTGAAAAAACAAATACTTAGTGGGGGAAGATAAGCGGGCAGCGAGGGAGGAAGAGAACACCATCAGGGAAGCATGGCTCGCTTACACAAACGCTCGAGAATACTATTTTTGTGTGATTGTTATCTATACTTCATCCTGTGAAGGTCTACGTAATATCTACGCATATCCAAACCATGCAAAATAATTTGGAGCAGAATGGTTAGCTGGTGAGCGGATGGAAGGTTAATGTTTAGCATATGGAGACAAAATCAGGATGTTCAAAACTAATGAGTCAATGGTCAGATGAGGGAGACACGACTGGTTGTTAAAGTTAGTCGTTCAGATATTTCTCAAAGACAGAGCAGCTTCGGCTTCAGAAAAACTCTCATTGGTTGAGTTTGAACTCAGCGTCCAAACAATCAAAAGTGTTGTTAAAAGAAAAAGAGTTTAATTTGTTAAAGTTCTACTGGATTGTTTTTTTAGATGACCACAGTCTGTTTTGCATGTGGCGTCCCACAAGGCTCGATTTGAGGCCCAGTGGTTTTCAGTCTCAGCCCAAGATCCCCAAAAATGATGACTGTGCCAACATTTTTTGGCCTCTTGTGACTTACGTCTAATAGCAGCGGAGTGCTTTGGGTATGAAGTAAGCATGTGGAGCTTGTTGTGTGGCACACTGTATTTTTGTTATTTCATCAGAAATTATTTCTCTTTATTTTAATTTACAGTATTCTGTGTTCAACTGCTCAACCAATCAGATTATTTCCTGATTCGAGAGCAGCTCTGTCTCTGGGTTTGTGGATCTCAAACTACCGTTAACAAAGCTGTGACTTGAGCCATGTTGGTTTCTGCAAAGTACGGATACGTTGTATGTTAATGTTTTTGCATTTCATCAGAGTGACTTTATATGATGGTAACAGTATTGAATACATGTGGTATATTGTGGACTATAACAAGCAAGAAAGTTTAAAAATGACTCATCGGAGGGTCTTAAAGTCAACATTTGTGCTTTTTACGTAACTTTATATGCGCTGCTAACATTGCTATGCTCACATGACGTTACGTAAGAAAGTCAGCAGGGCAGTTGTCTATTTACAGTAACTATGTTGTGACGTTATTACGTTATGTTTTACTACGATGACCACGTGGCGATATAAAATATGTTCACCAAACCTTGATTTTTGATTGAGAGGCATCTACATTCAACGCATCCTATTGTTTGCAGAAATGTAATTTGGGAAAATCAAAACACATCTGATGGTTATTTTTACATCTGGAATGGTGGACCAGTCGGTTAGCGAACGCTGTCGTCAGTAATAAATGCGTTCGCTGTGATGTGCAGATGCCACAGGGGTCTAAAGGAGCTCTAGGGAGGAGGAGGGGAAGGGATGACAGTGCAGAAGGATAATTGGACAAAGGATAAATGGACGTCTTACTCTGGGAGGCATCTGTAAACAGCAGTTATGCTTTACTGGGGCCTCTTTCTGTGGCAGCGGTTTCTACAGGAGAGGGTGTACAGAGAAGTCTATTAGCCCGCTGGACACACGGCGCCTTAAAGCGACAGACACACAACGTCCGGCGTAGCGAGTCATTCGCCCTCCTGCTTTGTTCACACCGCAGCTGAAAGATTAATTAAGAACCAACAATTTTGTTTTTTATCTTCGCGCGCTCAAATCGAAATCAAAAATCAATTTCGAATGATGAATTTATGGAGAGAATAAAAGAAAAGTGTGCTCAAACTGAAGTGAACTTTACCGAAACAAAAATCTATGTGACCTCTTTTTGTAATATTTTACATTGCATATTGGTCAATTCTTATTACTTTATTATATTCAGCTATTTTCATATGTATTCAGCTATTTTCATATATATTCAGCTATTCTGTTATTTTCAAATATTCTTCTGCTTCTTCTATATTCAGCTTGTTAAGCTATATTCAACTATATTCCACCATGTTCAGCTATATTTGGCTTCTTTTTTTAAAAATATATCAGCTTTAAACTTCTGCTTTCCAACGCATTTCCAGCAGGAAATCCAATTCCTAGTTCTTATTATTTTTTGTGTATCTTATATCCTACAACACACATGAATATTTGCTCAAAGGTTCTTCCACAAATCAACTACTTGCATTTAACTAACAAGCTAGAACTATGTTACTTCATCACAAGAGGAACTAAAATCAAATTCCATGTTAAGACGAAGATTTGTTTTAGAGCCTGATGTGACGACTACAAGCACACGAAGACAAAAGTCCAGTTACAGAGTAACTCAGGTGCACATTGCTTTAGAAAAGAGAGATTATCCAATTAGCCGCGGTCTTCTTTTCCACACTGAGACAAAGCGACAGTGAAACAGTCGCGAGAGCTTCACTCAAACTGAAAAAAAGAGACGGGGTCGTTTCTTTATGTGAGACTCTGTGATGCGTTCTCAAGTACAGGAGAAGCACAGCATGGACCGCTGGGGGAAAAAGAAGAAGAAAAAGAAGAAGAAGGTGGCGAACTGAAAGAAGCAGATGAGTAATAAAAAACAAAAACCTGAGTGTGAGATCAGTTTGGATCTTTTTTTCTAAACTTTCCCACAAAGAGATTTTAGTGGTTGAAACAAAGCAGGAAACAAATTTAGCACATTGCACATGAAGCAGACACACCCGACAGAAGCTCCAGACTCTCTCGGACAGATGACAAAATTAAATTATTCAAGTTTGAAATGCAGCAAAGATCTCAATCCTAGCAAATCAGTTTGTCTGTTAGTAGTTGAGATACGAAAATCATCTAAACAATTCTAAAAAAAATATGTTTATTTGGGTTTAAAAGTGAATCTCATTTCACAGGAAGTTTATACTTTTTTATAGAAATCATTTAGAATAGAATAGAAGATTAAAGACAAATGTATGTTCCTCTGGACTACTTACTTTGTACTTTTGCATCGTCAACCAATCCCTCCATTGTTTACAGTAACTACTGATGTCTAATCCTCTAATCCACTGCACTTGTTCTCAGTAAATAATCTAATTGCCTGAAGGATAATATTTTTGTTGATAAATTGAGGAAGTAGGATATCTTTAGACAACTATTCAATAAGCTTTTATTGTGAAGGAAAGTGTTTGACTTATTACCTACCAAAATAGAAGAGTTTTACATTTAGTTACATTTAAATTGTCAAATTTGTAAAATTGTCAAATTTGTAAATTTGTAAAATTTGTGAATTTGTAAATTTGTTAAATTTGTTAAATTTGTGGATTTGTTAAATTTGTAAATTTGTTGAATTGTAAAAAAATGTTAAATGTTCAAATGTTAACTTTTCAATGTCCAATGTTTTCATATTTTCACATTTCTAAATTTCCAATTTTTTTGACTTTCTAATTTCTTTCATTTTCATTTTTTTTTTAAATTTTCAACTTTTTTTAAATTATCCAATTTTTGAAATTTTTTTAATTTCTTGTTTTTTATTTTGAAATTTTATTTTTTTTAATTTTCACATTTTCACAAAAACATGACTGAGTTTTTCACTTTGCAGCCTGCGACTGTAAAATAGATCAGTTTCAGCGCCCCGGCTGCCTGAAGGTGCAGTCAACTTATTTCTCACCATGTGTGGAAGCTGGATGTTCGCTAAGCTGTTGATGAGCGACTGGCTGAGGTTGGCCAGCTCGTGCAGCAGCGAGTCGTTCTGCTGCTCGATCACTTTGTTCTCGTCCTCGATGGACTTCAGGTTGGTCTCCATGGTGGTGATCTGCCGACACGAGCAAAGTAATCAGCAGGGCGGTGGGATTTAATGGAGACGACAGGGAACGAGTGAGATAGAGTGAGATAGTAAGTCAGAGCTCATGAAAGTCGTCTGTTGTGGGACGAATTAAATGTTATCGTACTCAGAAATCTTCTGATCTAAGTTTCATCTTACTTGTGTCCTCAGCTTTATCATGTCGGACTCCACTTGAGTGTTGGACTCGTTCAGATCTTTGATTTCTTCATCCAGCTGTTTGATTTCTTCATCGTTTTCGATGCCTGAAACCAGAAAAAGAGCATGTTACATGTACTCCGATACATGTTTCGGTCTCCTTATCTGCTTCGGGGTCATAGTTTGGTGCTGACCTTTGCTCGCTCGTTGCTTGATTGTCAACATCTCCACTCCGCTCATCCTGGCCTTCTTCATGGCCGACGTGGCCCGGGGACACCCGGAGAGGCTGCAAGAAAACACACACATTGACGAAAGCTTTTCCTGCAATAGATTATCAAGCTGCTGCAAGTGATCGCAAGTGAATTAACAGGAAGGAAATCAATCTCACGTGCAATATGATTAGCAAACGGGTCATCAAGAAAAGCATTGTACAACAAATCAATGAAAACTGCTAATAATGACCGAAACTCATTTTGTGTGATACGGTTGAAACAGAATGACACAGAGCCACGCCCACCTCCGATGGGTCAGGAAGCTCCCGCTGACGTGTCCCGAGCCGTCGCAGCCGGGCGTCGGGCAGCTCATGCCGTCCGTCTTGCCGGACTTCCAGACGAACTGCGAGCCGTTGACGTAGCTGTCCTTCTGCCGCTTCGCCGCCAGGGGGCAGCCGGACGCGCTGCGGTGGGAGGCGTACTTTCCCGTCACGTGACCCTGTCCGTCACAGCCCGGCACCGGACACCTGGGAGGAAGGAGCAGAGTTGCCAAAGAGCTTGAGAGAGGAAATCCAGACAATGCAGTCAACGGCTGGTTGCCTTTGTTTTTTCAAGGACAAGTTGTATCAACTCTTCTCAGAAGCAAGAAGCAGTCAGGTTCATGCCCTGTTGGTCCACGTTCTCCCTTTAAATGCAGCCAACAAGAAAGTACTTTGTAGTTTGTTGTTAGCAGTTCAAAAAGGACTTCAAACAACGGCTGTTGCATAGAGGAGGAAGTCTTGTCTACACTGGAACCCACAGAAGTATTACTTAGGAGCTAAATTGTATAGCTGATGGGTTCCAAAATGATATAAATCCTAATTAATGTGTTGAAGCTGCATTCTCTCTCCTGACCACCAGGGGGCGACTCCTCTGGTTGTATAGAAGTCTATGCTTCATGTGTTAAAGCTGCATTCTCTCTCCTGACCACCAGGGGGCGACTCCTCTGGTTGTATAGAAGTCTATGCTTCATGTGTTAAAGCTGCATTCTCTCTCCTCTGGTTGTATAGAAGTCTATGCTTCATGTGTTAAAGCTGCATTCTCTCTCCTGACCACCAGAGTGCGACTCCTCTGGTTGTATAGAAGTCTATGCTTCATGTGTTAAAGCTGCATTCTCTCTCCTGACCACCAGGGGGCGACTCCTCTGGTTGTATAGAAGTCTATATAAGTGACTCGACTTCTCTCTTGATGTATTCCCTCAGTAAACATTGTAAACATGAGTTTATGTCTCAATCTCTAGTTTCAAGTCTTCTTCTATACAGCATGATGTTCATTTAGTACATTATGGTCTGTTAGAGTCAAACAGACCATAAAGCAGGGGGCGCTTTAGGGCGGGGCTTCAAGGTGATTGACAGGTCGACACCAGAGACGTATGCGACGTCTCTACGCCGCTCCTCCGCATTCCAAATATGGTCACTTCAGTTCATTGATTGCAAAATAGCCAAGATGGCGACGGCCATAATCCAATATGGCAAAATCCCCGAACTCAAGGCTTCAAAACATCAGTTCACAAACCAACGGGTTACCTCCACTTCTTGTATCCAGTCTATGCTTCGTCCACATTAAGACACCGGAGTGAAACCAGGTTGCAACGATAACATAACTTTGGCTAAATGTTAGCTATGATGTGTTATCTATCTGTAACAAATTTGAAATCTCAAGCTGGAGTGTATTTCATACGTCATATATGTATTTTGACTTCTGCGTTGACCTCATTCCAAGCATGAGGACCAATTCGGAGTTAAAAATTTCGCCAACCTCGTGGTCGAAGGACAAAGTGCTGGAGCCACTGAGTTGTCGAGCTCGACATGATGATACCGCTCGCTCTGCAGACGACGCACTCCGCTCTGCAGACGACGCACTCCGCTCTGCAGACGACGCTCTCCGCTCTGCAGACGACGCTCTCCGCTCTGCAGACGACGCTCTCCGCTCTGGAGACGACGCTCTCCGCTCTGGAGACGCCGCTCCGCTCTTCCCCCTCGCAGCCCAAAACGCCCTTCGCGGTGACCTTTGTGCTGATTGGAATGAGCAGAGCGTCGGAGGGCCGCTCCCTCGCCGACGCTCATGTTTTTTAGCTTACTTTTGATTCCGCGGCTAACGATGATGGCGGGATGTAACGGAGGTAGCGGCACCGGCTGGCTGCAGACTGACACCAGCTGAACTTATTATTCACAAGGTCGTATTGGCTTCACATTACGACTCTGCTTTAAGTAAAATGTCAGGCGCTAACTAGCGCTAACCTTTAGCGCTCTCGAGCCTGATGGGAGCAGGAGGTGAAGTGGAGCACTGACCGTCGCTCATTTCTAAAATATTCTTTCCTAAATTTAGAAAAGGTCAACGCACACCGGCAGCATTTTAAAAGAGAGAAGATGAATCTTTTAACGAAATGACAGACAGAGAGGCGTCATATTTACACACCTTTAAATTTAATATGAAGAACTGCGACAAACACTATTGCATGTGTCAAAGCTGCATTCTCTCTCCTGACCACCAGAGGGCGACTCCTCGGGTTGTATAGAAGTCTATGATAAAATTATTACTTTTCCCGTGATTTATTAGCTCAATAACATTGGAAAAAAATGGATTCATGGTCTCAATTTCTTTTTTTCAATTACTCAGTTTTCATTTTGTAAATTATGGTCCATTTAGAGTCAAACATAGCGGATGATTTAGGGGCGGCGCTACAAGGTGATTGACAGGTCGCTCCTCCTGAGTCCAGATATGGTCACTTCCTGTTCACTGGTTGCACAAAGAAACCTTATTGAATAGAAATCAAATCGCCAGAAACATCTTAAGTGTCTCCTGGAAGTGTAGATAGGCAACTGTTTGCTAACTTTGCTCTCAAATTAGCTTCTTAATACCCTCAAATGATTAGTGTTGATGTCGTAGTGTTGAAGGCTGCACTCCACGAGACAGAGGTGAGGAGGCAGCTTAAGAGCATCCTTTATTGAATAGAGACAGTAAATATCACTAATTTGGTTCGACGTCCCCTCCTGAAACGTCCCTCTTTGTAAAGAAACCTTACTTGATTGGCTCCTGGTCGTCCTTCTCCTCTTTGCTGTGCAGGATTTTGATGCCGCTCTTCTTGGCTCGTGGACAGCCGGACAGACTGCGGGACAGAAGACAAATCTGCACAGTGAAGTACTGCGTTTGTTTCGTCGCGCTGCAGCTCGTAGTCCGGCGCGCGGCTACTGTACCTCCTGTGGGAGGCGTAGTTTCCAGTGATGTGTCCGGATCCATCGCAGCCGGGGGTCGGACACCTGGGGCACAAACACAAGGGTTAAAGAGCGTCTCGGTCTTCAACCTCGGACTTGACCCCCATCTGGACTCCAGACTGCTCCGACCGGGTCTTGTTTTTGCTCTGAACATACTCGGAGGTATTAATTGGACCCAATCTCCACACTCAAAGACTTTTAAATGAGAAGTGGACGTCGTCGTCGTGACGTCACCCGTTGCTTTGTGAGCGGATGTTTTGAAGCCTCGAGTTTGGCAATTTTGCCGTCGCCATGTTGGTTTTTTTCCCGCAACCGATGAACAGGAAGTGACCATATTTGGAATGTGAAGAAGTGATGTCAAGACGCCGTATCTGGACTCTGGTAGAGACCTGTCAATCACCTCGTAGCCCCGCCCTAAAGCGCCCCCTGCTTTATGGTCTGTTTGACTCTAACAGACCATAATGTACTAAATGAACACCAGGCTGTATAGAAGAAGACTGGAAACTAGAGATTGAGACATAAACTCATGTTTACAATGTTTACTGAGGGAATACATCAAGAGAGAAGTAGAGTCACTTATATAGACTTCTATACAACCAGAGGAGTCTCCCCCTGGTGGTCAGGAGAGAGAATGCATTGGCCTTATTTGGCAGAACCGGAGGTTGCCGGCTGTGTTAAACACGAGGAAACCGAGGAAGCCACAGACATAAAGAAACACAGGAACACAGAGGACGGCACATGTGACCAGTGAAGAAACATTCAGGATCAAAGATGGAAGATAAGAACACGCAGAGAACTTCACACCTTCATTGAAGCACTTTTCTTCTTTTTTTTTTACAGACAAATGCAAATAGATTATTTGACAATGACGTCAAACCAGGAAGTAAAAAAACAAAAACAGCAAAGTGCCGTTGATAGTTCGACTTGTTCGAGCCCTCGGAGCCTCTCACTCAACCGCTTAACAGGAGGGTTCTGGTTCGGCTTCAGGGGCCAGAGGACTTTGTAAACTCACCTGAGGTCCTGGGAGTTGGTCGTCATCATCCCGCGGAGGTTCTTGTCGGCCAGCTGGCAGCTGGACAACCTGCAGGAGGGAAAGAGACACGACCTGAACTCCAACGACCATGTGACCGACCCCGAGTCTCACTTTCACGTTTAAAGGTTGTTCAGCTTTGAAAGATTTTCAACGATAAGATACAATTCATGTACAGCATGCATGCATGCATATATATGTATATATGTATATGTATGTCAAAATGTTTGTATGTATGTACGTATGCATGTTTGCAAATATGTATGTATGCAAATGTATATGGAAATGTGCGTATATGTAAATATGTATGCATGTGAATTTGCATGTATGCAAATATGTATGTAAGCAAATGTGCAGGTAAATGTGCATGTGTGTAAATATGTATGTATGCTAATATGTATGTGTGTAAATATGTATGTCTGCAAATGTGCATGTATGTAAGTCTGTGTATGCAAATATGCATGTATGTGTATGTATGTATATGTGTGTAAATATGTATGTCTATGTATGTTTGTATGTATTTATGTATGCATGTATGTGTGTAAATATGTTTGTCTGTGTATGTATCTATGTATGTATGTATATATATGTAAATATGTATGTCTATGTATGTATCTATGTATCTATGCATGTATGCATGTATGCATATGTAAATATGTATGTCTGTGCGTGCTCGTCTTCACAGTCTCTGTGCAGACACAGCAGTGAGCTGGCGGCGGCGGCGGCGGCGGCGGCGGCGGCGGCGGCGGCGGCGGTGAGTCTCACGTGATGAGCTCCTTCTTGCTCTCCTTGCAGGCCGGGTACTTGTGGTGCTTGGGACTCGGCATGGTGACCTCGGCCGGGTAGCGCTGCTCGTCCAGCAGCTCCTGGAAGGGGTCCAGCTCGTCGGCCTGGTGCAGGGACGAGAAATAGGAAGACTACGACAGGTCACTACGGGGAACTGAGCATGTTGATCCTGTCAGGCACCTAATGGTCACGGCGAGGCTTTACACCTGCAGACTGACCAGTTGTTTCATGCACATGTCGCAGGGCTGACAGCAGTTTGGGGATAATAAAGGCTTTTCTTTTTTACCATCTAAACCTTTTTAAAAGTCACTCAAACACAAGAAACATCCCAAAAAACTAAGAAACTAACTAAAAGTGCATGTTTGTTGGTGAACGCCCCTCTGGTGGAGCTCAAAGAGTCTAAAGGAGACGACTAAGTGTCCTCACGAGGACGCTAGTCCTCCTTTTGCTTAGTGGAGGAGACGACTAAGCACCATGTAAACCAGTTCAAAGTCCTCCTGCACCATGTGAACCAGTTCAAAGTCCTCCTGCACCATGTAAACCAGTTCAAAGTCCTCCTGCACCATGTAAACCAGTTCAAAGTCCTCCTGCACCATGTAAACCAGTTCAAAGTCCTCCTGCACCATGTGAACCAGTTCAAAGTCCTCCTGCACCATGTAAACCAGTTCAAAGTCCTCCTGCACCATGTAAACCAGTTCAAAGTCCTCCTGCACCATGTAAACCAGTTCAAAGTCCTCCTGCACCATGTAAACCAGTTCAAAGTCCTCCTGCACCATGTGAACCAGTTCAAAGTCCTCCTGCACCATGTGAACCAGTTCAAAGTCCTCCTGCACCATGTGAACCAGTTCAAAGTCCTCCTGCACCATGTGAACCAGTTCAAAGTCCTCCTGCACCATGTGAACCAGTTCAAAGTCCTCCTGCACCAGCAGCCTGCTCTGCAGTCGTCACACCTCCTCAGTCGGGAGCAGAAATCGTTCAGGTCCGTCTGGAGAGAAGAAATCCCATCAGCCGCCGCGCTCTGGGCTGCGGCCTCTTCCTCCTCCTCCTCCTCCTCTGCAACGTCGTGCTTCATTAACGAACGCAATTACTCTCCTGATTAAAAAAACCTTTCGCTCCGGCGCTCGGGATCCAACGAGGCAAATGTAGCAATTTGCTGGCTGAGTCGCTCTGCGTGGAATCAGATGTGCAGGTTCTTCCTTCAGCGCCTGCAGAGGATCCGTCGTGTTTTACTCGTGTATTAGTGGCGTTATCAGCATTTTAATGCAGCGCTCCGGCTCCTGGAGCTGCTTCAGGGAGCCGACGCAGTGCGGCGCTCCAACCACAGGAGGGCGCACTGAGCCCGCGGTGACGTTCAACAAACGACCACGAGGAGATTTTAAAGTTAAGCGAAAGACAGAAGTAAGAATGCTTTTACACTCAAACTGTAAAGTACATGCTCTCACATTCATTTAGACTTGGACAAAAAGATCTTCATCTTTCCGACAGATCACTGTCCACGATTCTTCATGTGCTTCCTAAAATGGGACTAAACTATGAAAACAAGTTGCTACGTTTCAACGTCATGTTAATGAATCAACAAAGAGCCCGAGGTGAAATATTCTGGATTAGATTTATACATATTTTAGTTTTCTTTGGTGTGATTCTCTCTGCGTCCGATGAGCTTCGAGCTGCTCGACTCGCTTTCTGTTTATTGAGGATCTCCATGAAGATCAATCAACATATTCTCTACTTTAGTCTCTTATTGTTTGACACAGTTTGTGTTGAGCGGCTTCAGGGTCACAATCTGACCCTGCGATGTGAAAGCTTGGCGAGCGCCGCCGTGCTGCACACCAGCTTCTTGTTCATCCAGTTGTTCACTACCTCACAGAGTTCCCTCTCATCTGAGGAAAGTGATGCAAAAAAAATCAAAAATCAAAAATAAAAGCGTCGCCTTCGCAGAAAGTAGGTCCACATCTTCCCTCGCTGCCTCTCGGCTCGGCGTCTCTTTTCAAACAGCTCGTGAAGCGTAATTATCTCCTAATCTATGTGAGCCCCTTAAATACAAACTCCGGGTTCCTTAAATCTCTCAATTTCATGCTTCAAATTATCTCCGTATACTTTGCATGATTAGGGGAACAGGCTGCCTAAATATTAAATTTGGCGGTTAAAGCCTTTAATCAAAAGTGTGAGGGCAGAGTGGAGCAGCTCGGCTCCAGTCTGGGTCTAAAAATGACTCCATTTTGAAACTTTCATGTCTCTTATTGGAACGCAGACCCTTACATTAATCTGCAGATTAAGGAAGTTTGAGATTAAGTTATTGTCTTCTGTCAGGATCCACGTCTTTGAACTTCTGATCGTTA
>NW_027176154.1:190000-193106 GCF_023055335.1 Clinocottus analis | reverse complement strand
TACGCAACCCGGGTAATCTGCATGCAACGCGCCGCGCGCGCGGGGTATTCCCCTGCAGCCGTGCCCTTATAAGCCCAAACAAGAAGGAGCGAGAAGCGGCGTGAAAACAGAGCATAATGTCGCCACGGCGCATGAAAAGCCCCGCTGTCACTGTGTGTGTGTGTGTGTGTGTGTGTGTGTGTGTGTGTGTGTGTGTGTGTGTGTGTGTGTTGTGTGTGAGAGCGAGAGGATGTGTGTGAAGGTTTCGCTTTCCTCTCCCGGTCTCTTACCTTCCCGGTTCCGCGCGTCTCCGGTTGTAATGACAACAAGCGGCCCTCCGCGCGGTGACAGGGGGATCCGGGGCCCGGGGGCGGCGCGTGACACCTCGCCGCGTGTCCGTCCGGCGAGAAGCAGCAGCCGGCGAGACGTCGGCTGCTTGTTTAGATAAATCCACGAGAGTCGGAGTCGGTGGAACCGTCGCGCGAGGCGAGCCGACGGAGGGAGGGAGGGAGGGAGAGAAGGAGGGAGGGAGGGAGGGAGCGAGAGAGAGAGAGAGAGAGAGAGAGGAGAGAGAGAGAGAGAGAGAGAGAGAGAGAGAGAGAGAGAGAGAGAGAGAAAAGTTGCGCGTAAAAATGGAAGGAATCCTTTCCGACCGGATCTCTGCTGCCGGAGCTCCGCTGCTGCAGTCAGACAGACATGAGTGTGTGTGTGTGTGTGTGTGTGTGTCTGCCTGCTGTTGTGGAGAGTGTGTGCGTGTGTGTGTGCGCGTGTGTGCGTGTGCTGTGAGGGTGAAATCAGGAGACACACGCGCGCACACACACAGTCGTATACGCACGGGGTTTTCCAAACGCCACTTCCCAGAATAGCAGCAGAGAGAGAGAGAGAGAGAGAGAGAGAGAGAGAGAGAGAGAGAGGAGAGAGAGAGAGGGCGTGTGTCTGTGTGCGTGCGTGCGTGTGTGTGTGTGTGTGTGTGTGTGGTGTGTGTGTGTGCGTGTGTGTCTGCGTGTGCGTGTATACGCGTGTGTTCGTGTGACGTCGTCGGATCCCCCAGCGGCGCAACCAGGGCAGAGGAGGGGAGGAGGAGCAGTGGCCGAAGAGGAGCTCTGTCTGCCGGCACGGAGAGAGCAGGATTCCCCGGTCACCTCTGGAGAGACCCGTATGTCTGTGTGTGTGTGTGTGTGTGTGTGTGTGTGTGTGTGTGTGTGTGTGTGTGTGTGTGTGTGTGTGTGTATGAGTGTGCATCGAGCTATAGACTGAAATGAATACATCAGTGTGTACAGTTTGCAGTACATTATCATCATAAATATAGATTAAATATAATATAGTCTTTCTCTCTATTCATATATATATATATATATATATATATATATATATATATATATATATATATATATATATATATATATATATATCTATATATATATATATATATATACATACATATACAGAGTTAAATTAAATGACCTTACTCCTCATTATATTAATTATATTAATAAACTTTATCATCCACCAGATGTACTAACGATTTACAGTCTGACAGATTTAAAAACATTAATCTGCTGCCGTGACGCCATGAATTCATAAATAATCACGAGCACACTTATCCATGAAGGTGTGAAAGCGACTTCCTGAATCTCAACAAGACAATAAAAGTCTTCTTCCTCTTCAGTTTGTATATTAAACAAACAACATAGAAGAATGTTAATTAGTGAGATTACAAAGTTGATTTTAATTATTTTTTTTAGGGCAGAGATGAGAAGTTTCTCATCCAGATAAAAGCAAATCAACGTTCTTAAAGGATGAGCACGAAGAGGCAGGAAGCCTGAATCTTGTTTAGTTGTTTAAACCTAACATTTGTTTGTTGTTTAAACCTAACATTTGTTTAGTTGCCTCAACTTAACATTCGTGTGTTGCTTGAACCTAACATTTGGTTTCTTGCCTTAAACGTTTTTTAAAGGTAATTTGGTGAAAGACAATAATTTATTTGTTTTTGTCGACGTAGTTTTAAGAAGAAAAACAACTTTAATGTTTTTAATTATTAAATAATATTGTAAACCGTAAGTGATGTGAAAGAAATTCAGCCTTTCATTGTCGTATCGCTATAATCTCTTTGTATGAGACGCCGATTCACCTCAAAGACTCATTCATTCATCTAAATGAACTCCTTAATGAATGATAAATGTTTCGGCCTCAACTCTGATCGGGACGACTCTGCTCCCCCCATACTGCCCCGTGCAGGCTAACGATGCTAACGATGCTAACCATCGCCTTCTGTGCCTCGTTGTTAATCCCACCTCTGATGCCTAATCTCATGAACACATGATGTACTCATGTCAACCGCCGTCAGGAGCCAAACACGTGAAACTTGTTGCTGTTTATCAAAGATTTATTTGGCCAGCTGCATCTTTTGAAGCCGGCGTGCAGAACGACGTGTTGCCAGGTTTCAGGTGAACCCCCTTTCACACGCGGCGGCGGCTCGGCTGCTTTCATCTGTGAACACACGGAGAGTCCAGACGGCCTCGTGCGCACCGGCAGCGCTCCGGATCATGAATTAAAGCTCTTTTCCTCCTCTGGGCGGGTTCAGCGGCGTCGGCCCTCTTTGTGCTCACGAGCTGCATTTAAGAGCCTTTCAGCGGCAGGTGGCGGTTTGTGAGCATCACAGGTTCGATTCCCCCGAGCCCGATACCGGGTCAGGGAGGAACGACGTGCCGATGAAGCTTCAGAGAGCTGCCATTGAGGAGGAGGAGGAGGAGGAGGAATTCAATTTTAACTTTATTCTAGCATTTTCATTTTTCCATCCATCCATTATCTTATTATCCTCATTAGTGTCGCGGGGCATTTTCATTTTAATAAACATAAATAAATAAGATATGTATTTTGAATTAAAATAATTAATCCTTATTCTCTAGGCTCCTCCTCCTCCTGGCTCCTCCTCCTCTTGGCTCCTCCTCCTCTTGGCTCCTCCTCCTCCTGGCTCCTCCTCCTCCTGGCTCCTCCTCCTCTAGGCTCCTCCTCCTCTTGGCTCCTCCTCCTCCTGACTCCTCCTCCTCCTGGCTCCTCCTCCTCCTGGCTCCTCCTCTTTACAGTATCAGCAGTGTGAGTTCCTCCTCTTCTCGATGTCATGTGT
>NW_027176154.1:160000-185000 GCF_023055335.1 Clinocottus analis | reverse complement strand
CATCTCCCTCATCACGAAAACCTAATAAAGCATGAAAGAAACATGGAGGACATAAACTACAATACTTGTGTATACATAGCGTGTACAACCTGCATATAAACACACAACAAGTATTCCCAGCACTCAGCCAATCATAAGAAGGCCGATCAGTGTTTCCGCTCTACTCATTCTGCCTTAATTTCAAAATAAGAGCGCACTGTTCGTTCAACATACTTGCTTTCTGAGAATAAAGTGGATTATTTTAGCCCCATGGATGAATTTCAAAAGTATATGCAACAGGACACGTTCAGCTTCTGAAGTGAAGACAAGTTGAAAGCAAACGCACAATGCAGACACACACACACACACACACACACACACACACACACACACACGGTTCACAAAGACACGTCTCTGTTCAGACTCTAATTCGTTAACGAGCAGAAGGTCCACTTTAGCTTCAAGCTAACGCGCTACAACAAGCGGGCCTTTGTTTCTGTTTATTCTTTGATGTGTGTGTGTGTGTGTGTGTGTGTGTGTGTGTGTGTGTGTGTGTGTGTCATATTTTCCACATAAGAACTCTCATCCTGGTTAACTGTTAATTAAACCAGCAGCCAGGAAACACACAAACACACACACACCGCTGCAACATCTGGCTCTCGATCACAGTGTGTGTGTGTGTGTGTGCGTGTGTGTGTGTCTGTCTGTCTGTGTGTGTGTGTGTGTGCGTGTGTCTGTCTGTGACTGTGAAAACATGAAGCGCTGCACATAAGTGCAACACCGGCAGTGAAACACAAACGTGATCGCTACGAGATCCATTTCACAAATGTAGCACTTTGATTGTGATCGATTGTGTGTGTAAACACACACACACACACACACACACACACACACACACACACACACACACACATATATAAGTGCAGATGAATTAAAACCGAAACACCTGATCCTGAGATCAGAGGACCCTAAAAGAAGGTCAAACCCCCAAAATCTCTGAGCACAGCGTCGTCTCTGAATGTCTGTCTGCATTCACACTCGTTGTTGTTGTTGTTGTTGTTGTTGTTGTTGTTGACCCGGCGTCTCTCCTCAGGTGATCCAGGCCGTGTTCTTCGGGCTCTGTGTCCTCATCGACGTCTCCTGCCTGCTCACTAAAGGAGGTGACAGCAGGGAGCAGGAGCGCCAGCTCAGGAAGCTCATCGGCCTCCGAGACTGGATCATGGCCGTGCTGGCGTTCCCCGTCGGAGCGGTGAGAGGAGGGAGGGAGGGAGGGAAGGAAGGAAGGAAGGATGGAACGAACAAAGGATGGATGGAAGGAATGGAAGAAAGGATGGATGGGAAGACGGATTGGAAGGATGGAGGGATTGGATAGATTGATGGATGGAAGGATTAGATGGATGATTGGATGGATGAAAGGATTGGATAAATCAATGGATGGATGGATGGATGGATGGATGGATGGATGGATGATTGGAAGGAACTATTGGATGGATTGATGCAAACAGACGCATGAGCACATGACAGACCAGAGAGGAATCCTCCAGGCTTTCAGGAATCAAGCGCTCTCTCTCTCTCTCTCTCTCTCTCTCTCTCTCTTTCTCTCTCTCTCTCTCTCTCTCTCTCTCTCTCTCTCTCTCTCTCTCGTGGTCCATGAAGCTTTGTGACAGAGGCGTCCTTGTCTCCTTCTCTGCATGAATGGCGAGAGAACCGTCCTCTACGTCTCCACCGCATCATGAGTTCAGGCAGCCGGAGGCTCCTAAAAAATAAAAGCATAAAAAAACACAAACTAATCAGCTGCCTCTCAGAGTCACGCAGAGGCAGCTGATGAACGAGGGAGAGAGAAGCAGAGCTTCCTATTGGTCACGTCAAAGATTCATTGATGGAGCGGCGAGTTGAGACTCCTCTGGTTGTATAGAAGTCTATGCTTCATGTGTTGAAGCTGCATTCTCTCCTGACCACCAGGGGGCGACTCCTCTGGTTGTATAGAAGTCTATGCTTCATGTGTTAAAGCTGCATTCTCTCTCCTGACCACCAGGGGGCGACTCCTCTGGTTGTATAGAAGTCTACACTTCATGTGTTAAAGCTGCATTCTCTCTCCTGACCACCAGGGGGCGACTCCTCTGGTTGTATAGAAGTTCAAAACTGTCAGTCCAGGAAACAACCTTCTCTGAAACAGGAGCAAAAAAATAAATCCTTTTTGACGAAAAGCTTTAATTTATTGATGATTTTTTTTCCGTCAATTTCCCTTTTTTTTTTTTTAAATTCACAATTTTTTTTTTTTCGTTAACCATTTTTTTGTGGACACAAAAAAAAGTCAATAAGAAAAGAAAATGGATTTTTTTTTCGAGTAAAAAAAAAAAAAGATTTTTTTTTTGTGGGGGAGGCGGGGTCTTAATTATTTATTTATTTTGGTCCTAACTTTTTTTTTTTGGTGGAAATTGGCTTCCATAGAATTATTACGACTTCAGGGCCAAAATCCAACCATTTATGGGACTAACAGGATAAGATACTCAAGAACTGCTCTTACTTCTGGACCGTGTTCATTGTAGGTCCACTCTGGTTGTATAGAAGTCTATGCTTCATGTGTTAAAGCTGCATTCTCTCTCCTGACCACCAAGGGGCAACTCCTCTGGTTGTATAGAAGTCTATGCTTCATGTGTTAAAGCTGCATTCTCTCTCCTGACCACCAGGGGGCGACTCCTCTGGTTGTATAGAAGTCTATATAAATGTAAATCTCATTCAGCGTTTGGCAGAACTTGAGGCTCCAAAACTGTCGTTCCTCAAAGTAAAACTCTGCATTTAAGTGTTGCACATGTTTTGCATGGTTGTGTATTTAATGTCTGCAGCTTTTAGGGCTGTTGCTAAGACAACAGGAGGAAGTTAAAGATGTCACCAAAGCGAACGCTCGACAGTGAAATCAATAAACGCCGATCTGAGAACTCGCTGCGAGTGGAGCAGAGGAAACGCTGTGACCTCTGTCTGATCCTCGGGCCGCTTCACACAACGCTGGCAGCCTCCACTCACATGGTTCTGACACACACACACACACACACACACACACACACACACACACACACATTCTTTCAGGGCTTCAGCTGGCAAGGTGCCCTTTAGCTGCTGCAGAGTTGAACTTGTACGGCTGTCTGACCACAACCATATCCCATGTTTCAACACAGACACACACACTCATGAATATGCATACTACACACACACACACACACACACAGTCATGAATATGCATACGCCACAGATACTGAACAAATCCACTCGATAACCAACTTGCCAGTTGGGGCTGCAACACACACACACTCGCATACTCTCCCTGACACACCTATTGTCAGCTGGCACAGTGCCGTGTGTGTGTGTGTCTGTGTGTGTGTGTGTGTGTGTGTGTGTGTGTGAGTGAGTTCAGTTTACACAGCACAATAGACATGATTATCACCACAGCTAATGTCTGGAAACCCAGGCTGACTGATAAGGACAGTGTGTGTGTGTGTGTGTGTGTGTGTGTGTGGTTCGGGCTCTGGTGCATGCACGTGTGTGCAGGTGCATATATTACACGTGTGTATGTGCATGCATGTGCAGGAAGTGTGTGTGTGCGATACACCAGGACAGTGTGTGTTTCCTGCCTCCCCGGCTTGTTGAAAGCAGAGAACATGGCGGTCTGGGTACAATAGGGGGTTCAGATGCCTCGTCAGGTAATTCCAACCCCCCCGTCCTGCAGAACATGGTCTGGCCCGCGTCCAGAACCGGCTGCTGGAGAGCCTGAGAGGTTTCTCAGTGTATGGTGCGTTCAGGCGCGTGGGGATTCTTGCTTCTCCCAACATTAAACCGCCACCAAAGATCAGGAACGCAGTCATTCACCGTCAAAAGGAAAACCGTGCTCCTTTAGCACGTTACCGTGTCCCTTTTGCACGTTACCGTGCTCCTTTTGCACGTTACCGTGTCCCTTTAGCACGTTACCGTGTCCCTTTAGCACGTTACCGTGTCCCTTTTGCACGTTACCGTGTCCCTTTAGCACGTTACCGTGTCCCTTTAGCACGTTACCGTGTCCCTTTAGCACGTTACCGTGTCCCTTTTGCACGTTACCGTGTCCCTTTAGCACGTTACCGTGTCCCTTTAGCACGTTACCGTGTCCCTTTAGCACGTTACCGTGCTCCTTTAGCACGTTACCGCGTCCCTTTAGCACGTTACCGTGTCCCTTTAGCACGTTACCGTGTCCCTTTAGCACGTTACCGTGTCCCTTTTGCACGTTACCGTGTCCCTTTAGCACGTTACCGTGTCCCTTTAGCACGTTACCGTGTCCCTTTAGCACGTTACCGTGTCCCTTTTGCACGTTACCGTGTCCCTTTAGCACGTTACCGTGTCCCTTTAGCACGTTACCGTGTCCCTTTAGCACGTTACCGTGCTCCTTTAGCACGTTACCGCGTCCCTTTAGCACGTTACCGTGTCCCTTTAGCACGTTACCGTGTCCCTTTTGCACGTTACCGTGTCTTTTCAGCACATTATCATGTCTTTTTAGCACATTATCATGTCTTTTTAGCATGTTAACTCTTTAGCACGTGACCGTGCGCCGTATGAGGACTGCTTTGCTAACTCTCTCTCTCTCTCTCTCTCTCTCTCTCTCTCTCTCTCTCTCTCTCTCTCTCTCTCTCTCTCTCTCTAGTTCGTGGTGTTCACCTTCTGGAGCCTGTACCTGTACGACAGGGAGCTGGTCTATCCCAGACTGCTGGACAACTTCATCCCCCAGTGGCTCAACCACGGCATGGTGAGTCCAGTTTAATCATAAAATGTTCCAGAGCTGAAGCATGCAAATCCTGAAGCTTCCTTTAGAGAGGTGTGTGTGTCTGTGTGTGTGTGTGTGTGTGTGTCTCCTCTCATACTCCATGAGGTGACGCAACAGCTGAGCGGTTGCTACGGCGGCGTCGCCAAGGACCAAAACAACCCAAACTGTTTTGTCATTGCGGTTGTAAATATTTTGCCGGAGTTCCATGGTATCGCTGTTGTTTGTCTACGCCGGCTGTCACGGCAACGGCGTCGCCATTCCCACCCGAGGAAAGGGAAGGAGGGGGGAGACAATATCCTAATAAATCTGTCTCTCAGCCAGAGAAGAGCTGACGGGCGTGTCCTTGATCCATTATTATATATATAACAGGTACAAACAACCGTATTGGAGTTCAGTGTGTGTGTGTGTGTGTGTGTGTGTGTGTGTGTGTGTGTGTGTGTGTGTGTCCAGACTTCGCCACCGCCCTCACCGCCAGTTTAAACCGTGGTTTCTCTCGTCTTCTCGACAACCTGGCCGAGTTCTTCCGCCAAGTATTAAAAGATGAAGCAGCTTTAGCACATGAAGCATAGACTTCTATACAACCAGAGGAGTCGCCCCCTGGTGGTCAGGAGAGAGAATGCAGCTTTAACACATGAAGCATAGACTTCTATACAACCAGAGGAGTTCTTGGTGTAGAACTCTAACCGGAAGGTGTTTGAACCTCAGCTGTGCGTCTCTGCATGAAAGCGTTGTTTTTTTATCCTCCAGACTGAACCACCGCTGCTCTGCAGAGGAAGGGGGGATTTTCCACAGAGGCATAAAGCTGGCTGCTCCAACGAAACCGCAAACCTCGGGAGGAGGAGGAGGAGGAGGAGGAGGAGGGGGGGGGGGGGGGGGGGGGCGGAAACCTAGAAACCAAAATAGAGAGCGAGGGGACGGCGAGTTTAAAGAGTATTATTTACGAGCCGCGAGTCCTCAACAGAGACTAAACTTAAACACGACCGAGAAATTGGAATTCAACCGAGGCACTCTGGGTAAAAAGTGCAGCGTCAGGACGTGTGTGTGTGTGTGTGTGTGTGTGTGTGTGTGTGTGTGTGTGTCTGTGTGTGTACGCAGTATAATGATGGGAGGGAAACCTAGAATTTCAGACCCCAGGAGCGAGCCAGAGCGATTCTGCCCTCGAGGAGATGTTGTGACTCTTGTTCGTTTGCACACACTTGGCATCCTCGGTCCGACCTTTTTAAAAAACAAAAACCCTCAGAGGGAAATCGGAGCCGTCGATTGGTTGAAAGCATGAAGGTTGTGACACGGTGACCGCCTCCCTTCTCTGGTGTTTACAGTGTACAAAGGAGCTCTGCTGCATCTTCTCTCCTGATAAATCCACCTGGAATATCCGAGAATTAGGATGATTTTTTAAATGATTTACTAAAACCTGGCGACCTAGATAGCGCACATTAGAAGATACCTTTTACCCCTAAAAGTGGGGTGACAAGCCGCACCTATCTTCAGTGGGTGTCCCCGCTGTAGCGAGCTTGCGCTGCAGCTGCTAGCTTCCTGTTAGCTGCTGCTAGCTCCTCGCTAGCTGCCGCTCCTGCTACTGCCCGTGTTGGGCATCAAGCCGGGGCTGGTCCCACAACCGTCGGTGGTTTTCGGGAAGCTAGCGGGGAGCTAGCAAGGAAAGATAGCAGCAGCGCTAGCGGCAGCGCTAGCTGGCTACAGCGCTAGCTGGCTACAGCGTGAAGCTAGCGGGGACACCCACCAAAGGTAGAAGCGGCTTGTCACTCGACTTGTGTGTGTGTGTGTGTGTGTGTGTGTGTATATATACTATATATATATATATATATATATATAGTTTCTGCATCAAGTTGTTTTAAACCCTCGACATCAAACAAAACATCTTCTTCTTTGTTTGTATCTGTCAACCGGGGAATAATTTGCACACACAAAAAATCTCACCGTGACATGACGCCCAGGGCGAACAGTCTGACACACACACACACACACACACACACACACACACACACACACACACACACACACACACACACACACACACACACACTGAGAGTGCAAATGAGGTAAGATGTCTCAACACAAGGAGACAATCAGGTGTGTGTGTCTTTGTTTAATATCTGAGTGCCCCCTAGTGGACACAGCGAGTAGCTCGTGGGTGTAAAGTAGACGTTACTTACTGGTTTGAGGGTTGATGGTGTTGCTGGTGAGTCTGATTTCCAGTACGGCGCTTTGATTACGACCGTTTGTGTCTTTTGATTGAAATGGTACACACACACACACACACACACACACACACACACACACACACACACACACACACACACACACACACGGTCTATAGGGATGAATTAATTCTTAAAAGAGAACAAACTCACATCGATCCATAAAAAGGCTAAACGACACACAGTGTGACATGTTCTGCTTCGTCTCCTTTCCTTCTCTCCTCTCCTTGTCTCCTAGCACACCACCGTCCTGCCCTTCATCATCATCGAGATGCGGACCACCAACCATCGGTACCCCAGCCGGTCGTGGGGTCTGGCCGCCGTGTGCTGCTTCGGCGTGGGATACATCCTCTGGTACCAGAACAACCAGGACCTGTGTAGTCCTGGTCCTCTCTAGTCTCAGTGTAGTCCTGGTCCTCTATAGTCTCAGTGTAGTCCCGGTCCTCTATAGTCTCAGTGTAGTCCTCGTCCTCTCTAGTCTCAGTGTAGTCCTGGTCCTCTCTAGTCTCAGTGTAGTCCTGGTCCTCTATAGTCTCAGTGTAGTCCTGGTCCTCTATAGTCTCAGTGTAGTCCTGGTCCTCTATAGTCTCAGTGTAGTCCTGGTCCTCTGTAGTCTCAGTGTAGTCCTGGTCCTCTATAGTCTCAGTGTAGTCCTGGTCCTCTATAGTCTCAGTGTAGTCCTCGTCCTCTCTAGTCTCAGTGTAGTCCTCGTCCTCTCTAGTCTCAGTGTAGTCCTCGTCCTCTCTAGTCTCAGTGTAGTCCTGGTCCTCTATAGTCGCAGTGTAGTCCTGGTCCTCTATAGTCTCAGTGTAGTCCTGGTCCTCTGTAGTCTCAGTGTAGTCCTGGTCCTCTATAGTCTCAGTGTAGTCCTGGTCCTCTATAGTCTCAGTGTAGTCCTCGTCCTCTCTAGTCTCAGTGTAGTCCTGGTCCTCTCTAGTCTCAGTGTAGTCCTGGTCCTCTATAGTCGCAGTGTAGTCCTGGTCCTCTCTAGTCGCAGTGTAGTCCTGGTCCTCTCTAGTCTCAGTGTAGTCCTGGTCCTCTGTAGTCTCAGTGTAGTCCTGGTCCTCTATAGTCTCAGTGTAGTCCTGGTCCTCTATAGTCTCAGTGTAGTCCTCGTCCTCTCTAGTCTCAGTGTAGTCCTCGTCCTCTCTAGTCTCAGTGTAGTCCTCGTCCTCTCTAGTCTCAGTGTAGTCCTGGTCCTCTATAGTCTCAGTGTAGTCCTGGTCCTCTATGGTCGCAGTGTAGTCCTGGTCCTCTATAGTCGCAGTGTAGTCCTCGTCCTCTCTAGTCGCAGTGTAGTCCTGGTCCTCTCTAGTCTCAGTGTAGTCCTGGTCCTCTCTAGTCTCAGTGTAGTCCTGGTCCTCTATAGTCGCAGTGTAGTCCTGGTCCTCTATAGTCTCAGTGTAGTCCTGGTCCTCTGTAGTCTCAGTGTAGTCCTGGTCCTCTATAGTCTCAGTGTAGTCCTGGTCCTCTATAGTCTCAGTGTAGTCCTCGTCCTCTCTAGTCTCAGTGTAGTCCTCGTCCTCTCTAGTCTCAGTGTAGTCCTCGTCCTCTCTAGTCTCAGTGTAGTCCTGGTCCTCTATAGTCGCAGTGTAGTCCTGGTCCTCTCTAGTCGCAGTGTAGTCCTGGTCCTCTCTAGTCTCAGTGTAGTCCTGGTCCTCTGTAGTCTCAGTGTAGTCCTGGTCCTCTATAGTCTCAGTGTAGTCCTGGTCCTCTATAGTCTCAGTGTAGTCCTCGTCCTCTCTAGTCTCAGTGTAGTCCTCGTCCTCTCTAGTCTCAGTGTAGTCCTCGTCCTCTCTAGTCTCAGTGTAGTCCTGGTCCTCTATAGTCTCAGTGTAGTCCTGGTCCTCTATAGTCGCAGTGTAGTCCTGGTCCTCTATAGTCGCAGTGTAGTCCTCGTCCTCTCTAGTCGCAGTGTAGTCCTGGTCCTCTCTAGTCTCAGTGTAGTCCTGGTCCTCTCTAGTCTCAGTGTAGTCCTGGTCCTCTATAGAGAGAGAGTCAGTACCGCTTTAGTCCACAGAGGGCGCCAGAATCAACACAATCATGAAAGTCGTAGTGACTTTTAGATGAAACCTGACTGGTTGAATGTAGCTTCTGAAGGAGAATAACCTGAGTTACACTCCCCCCCCGCCTCCCCCCTTACCTGCAGGACGTGCTGGGTGCACCAGGTGACAGGTGTGTGGGTGTACCCGGTGCTGGAGCGCGTCACTCCGCTGGCTCGAGGCCTCTTCTTCAGCGCCATGACGGCGGTGATCTGTGTTTTCTACACGCTGGGAGAAATCCTGAACAGCTACATCTGGGACCAGCCACACACAGGTACACACACACACACACACACACACAGGTACACACACACACACACACCTTGAGTCTGCTGATTTCACTCTTTGTGTCTTTCTCTCAGAAAAGGTCAAAGGTGAGTGATCGCCTCTCAGGCGGAAGAGGACGCGTCGTTGCCCCGCCCGCCCGGGACGGCACAAGAACAGAAAACAAGCGCCCTCTCCGGAGACGGGGAAAAATAACACTGTTTACTTTTTTTTTTTCAACTATACCCAACAACAACAATGAAAATAATCTGCAGTTAAATGTAAATATTAGAAGGAAATGTGTCAAGACTCAGCTTTTGATTATTATTTTTTCAGTGGCAAACAAATTATCAACCGTCTGACTTCATGTGGAGGTCCACACACACACACACACACACACACACACACACACACACACACACACACACACACACACACACACACACACACACACACACAATATTTGTAATCTGCTTTCCTGGTATGAACAACTGCGAAACCACTGATCAATAATGTGTTGAATGTCATTATTATTCATCTCATGAGTCTCACTACATGTACGGAAGAAACTAGATGTTGGTAGAAAATCAATAAAGTTTGAGTGGAAACTGTTTCCTGTGAAATCTGAAACTTTTAAGACAAGTCGGGGGCGGGACTTAAACTGAACCGATTCTCACTGAGGGGACGTTTAGCAACAGATAAAGAGGAATGAATTGCTCCATCCAGCTCTTTGCTACCGATGATTTGTTTTTAACCGGTGTAGCATTTAAGTTAGCTCTTTGTCCGCTGGTTAGCTAGCTTGCTACACGCTTTAACGCAACAAAGGTTGACGAAAAATGCTACAAAATAACCTGAATAAACGAAGATTATTTTGAAGCATTTTTTTCTGCAACCTTTGTAGCAAAAAGCGAGCTAACTAGCGGACAAAGAGCTAGCTGAAATGCTACACTCTCCCACTGAGGGACGTTTTGTAGCAAATAAATAATAAACAGTAATTAATTGCTTCATCCAGCACTTTGCTATCGATGACTTGTTTTTAACCGGTGTAGCATTTAAGCTAGCTAAATGAACGCTAAATAAATAATAAAGGCTAGATAAACGTAGCCTGACGTTTATTGGGGTTGTTTTCTCGCCTTTTTCTGCATCATTTGTGGAGGTAAAGCATGCAGCAAGCTAGCTAACTAGCAGACAAAGAGCTAGCTTGAATGCTACAGCGGCTAAAAACAAGTCGTGGAGGCGCTTCACTATCAGCTGTTCTCTCTGGAGCTTCTTCCTGGTCAGCTGACATCTGGGGAATCGATGTTCTGGCCGTCGGTTTCTCTCCCGGATGGATTTCACACACCGACGCCGGCTCGCAGAGGAGAGATGTCTTTCACAAAAAGAAATGTTCCGCCAATCCTCCACCCAACTGCTTTAGCAGCTCTCTTGTCACCATGGAAACCCCCAAACTTCAAACACAATGTTGGTCCATAAAACTACACGCACACACACACACACACACACACACACACACCTCTCTGGACTAGACAGAAGACTTCAAGGTGGAGAGGAAGAGAAGTGTGTGTGTGTGTGTGTGTGTGTGTGTGTGTGTGTGTGTGCTCATTAACACGTCGTCCTCCTCTCTTTGAGGTGACACATTAAAACATTCTGCGCCGCATTAATTTGCATATATTTGCATACTAATGAGCAGAGGAGCTGGACGTTGAACCACGTTTATTTAACTGTCGTAGAGAAGTGTGTGTGTTTGTGTGTGTGTGTGTGTGTGTGTGTGTGTGTACTGAAAGTACTCGTGCCTCTTGGTGTGATGCATGTATTTGACACGTCTGTGAAGAAGAAGTCTAAAAGAGGAAGTACACAAAGTGTTCCTGCGAGAGACCGAGGTGGTGGAACATTACAGAGAGGAAGGAAGGAAGGAAGGAAGGAAGGAAGGAAGGAAAGAAGGAAGGAACTGAAGGTGAAGAAAAAACGACTGCGACTAAACCGTCGACGCAAGAAGCAGAAGGTACAAATGGAAGGATAATAAGAGAAGATACACGAAGCAATGAAAGCAGGTGAGGAAGGAAGGAAGGAAGGAAGGATGGAAGGAAAGAAGGAAGGATGGACAACCAGAGTAGAAGGGTGGAAAAGAAAAAATGGGGTGAGAATTGAAGGAAGATTCGGGGGGAGAAAGGAAATGAGCTGGAACAAAAGGAGGGAAGAGGTAAAAGAAAGGAGATAAAAAAGAAGGGGAAAGAAGTATGGATACATTAAAAAAGAAGGGGAAAGAAGTATGGATACATTAAAAAAGAAGGGGAAAGAAGTATGGATACATTTAAAAAGGGAAGGAAACAAGGAGGTAAAATGTAAAACTGATACGATAAACAACTGAAAGAAGGAAAGGGGAAGTGGAAAACGTAGAAAGATTAAAAACGTGATAGAAAAAGGTGAAAAAAAGGCAAGAATGCGATATGATTCATGAACAAAGAAGGAACGGAAGGAAGGAAGGAAGGAAGGAAGCAGGAAGGAAGGAAGGAAGTCATCAGCCACAAAGACGGAAGGAAGTGGAGCACCGGAAACAAACTGAAGATAAAAAGAGAGAAATGTCGAGTGTTTAAACATCTCTTTCACTTTGTGAACAAGCAGCAGGACACACACACACACCTGAACACACAACACCTGAACACACACACACACACACACGTATGTATCAACCACACACATATTTACACACGTATATACACACATGCATGTTACCAACTCCTCCGTGCTGCAGATACTGTGAACACACACACACACACACACACACCAACATGCCGCAGTATGTGTGTGTGGGAGGAAGTGAAACGACAGAGTCAGAGTTGTGTCAGCTTCTGTGTGTGTGTGTGTGTGTGTGTGTGTGGCTTAGCGCTTCTCAACAGTGACCTTTACAATTGCTCACACACACACTTCTTCGCGGTTCCTCACATGTTCTGTCGGTTCTCAGAAAGACAGGAAGTGGTGAGTTCTGCAGCTTGAGATCAAACAGCTGACGACCAGAAGAAGGAAGCTCACGCTGAACGACACGACGCCCAAAAACTATGAGAAAATACTTCTGTCCATTGTGTTTATTGAGTTTGTTTTAGTCTCAGAGCCATCATGAGGAGCTCTGTGCGTGTGTGTGTGTGTGTGTGTGTGTGTGTGTGTGTGTGTGTGTCTGTGTGTGTGTGTGTGTCTCTCAGAGAGAGTTAGTGCTGCTCCCCCTGGTGGCCCAATGGTGGAACAGCAACTGACACAGAATGATTTATGATGGGTTTTTTTATTGAATGAAACATAAATTAAAAAAACAGGCGACGTGTCAGAGAGTCAGTCCTTCCTGCTTTTGGGTTTGGGGGCTGAAACGGAGAGAAGGGAGAAACATTAAGAAGAAACATTAAGAGAGGAAGTGAAGGTAACAATGTCTGACAAGACAGAAGAAAACACAGGAAATGTGACTAAAAGGAGAAAAAAAATCACAAATGAGAAACTTAATATAATAAAAAGTAAAAGAGAAAAATTCAAGAAGAGATGAGAAAAGCTTCTGATCACCGTTTGGATTCTCCTGTTTGTAGAACGTCTTCAGCATCTCGACAGCTTCCTCTGCTCTGTGACCTGAAACACACTGAACACACACACACACACACACACACACACACACACACACACCCACACACACACACACACGAGATACATATCCACGTGTTACATTTACAGTTGCAGCACAATCTCAGCTCTCTGGATAACGAGACACCATGAAGTGGCCCTGAAGCTGAAAAATGTATCATTGTGTTACTTTTAAAAACACGAGACGCACAAAAAGAAAGTCGGACGCACACCTTGAACGTGGAGCCGGTGTCCGGGAGCAGCGCGGAGGAAACGTCCAGAACCGACCCGCAGCCGCCGAAGCGCTCGTTGCTGCAGCCGAACACGACCACCGGGATGTCTGCCCGCCGGTCAAGGAGCAACAGGTCAACACACACACAGACACACACACACACACACACACAGGTTGTGGGGATACTGAGCAGGCGCAGGGCCGCGGCGCACATGACGCACGGCTCCACGGTCACGTACAGCGCCGTCCGCTGGCACACGGCGCTCACGTCCAGAGAGCCGAGGAGACACCGAGCCAGAAGCTGATCCAGAGCCACGAGCTCAGCGTGTCGAGTGGCCTGACACACACACACACACACACACACACACACACACACACACACACACACAGAGTGAAAGTGTTTCATGCCGTCTGCATGTTTTATAATAATTAATATCTGGACTTTGTTCTAACTTTTCTTACATTTTTGGTCTCGTTGACTTCGTTCCGTCCTTTTGCGATGACCTCGTCGTTGTGGACCAGCAGACACCCGACCGGCACCTCCCCGTTCTGCAGCGCTTCTCTGGCCTGCAGCACGCAGCAGCAGCATCACAGTACAGCAGGTCAACACGCAGCAGCAGCATCACAGTACAGCAGGTCAGCACGCAGCAGCAGCATCACAGTACAGCAGGTCAACACGCAGCAGCAGCATCACAGTACAGCAGGTCAGCACGCAGCAGCAGCGTCACAGTACAGCAGGTGAACACGCAGCAGCATCACAGTACAGTAGGTCAGCACGCAGCAGCATCACAGTACAGTAGGTCAACACGCAGCAGCAGCATCACAGTAGAGCAGGTCAACACGCAGCAGCATCACAGTACAGTAGGTCAACACGCAGCAGCATCACAGTAGAGTAGGTCAGCACGCAGCAGCATCACAGTACGGTAGGTCAGAACGCAGCAGCATCACAGTACAGCAGGTCAGCACGCAGCAGCATCACATTAGCAGCGGATATTCGGCCCTTTTAGCTCGTAATTGAACGTCACGACATTCCTGTCATCCACTATAGTTAAACTAAAAAAACCCGGAAGGGATTTGATGGATTATTAATCCCTCACCATGTCGAAGGCGCAGGACATCCACTTCTCAACGTCCTCGTCACTCGGATGAAAACTCTCCGCAGAAGCAGCTTTGGAAACTTCTCCTTCTTTACTGCCCTGAACAGACGTCATCGTTTTGTTTTTAGCTTCTTTCTTTTATTATAATTTAATGTTCTTGTGGTTCACACACGCCGCGCACCCACACGCGTAAAAGGGGGGAAGATAATATTGGACGGACCGGTTCCAGACATGACCAATCGAGCGCGAGAGGCCAGCTCACATCCTCGCGTCCACGCTGACGTCTCTGATGCGTCGAGCTCGCGGGAAACCGGAAATGATGGGACTACACCTGCAAAATAAATGTTTTTTTGTTCTCTCTACTTCTCGCCAGGATTTTTTTTAATATAAAGGTTTAGGACTTTTATGTATGGAAATATGGAAGCCCATTTCAGACACACAAAAAGAATTTAGTACAAAAAAATAATAATAATTGGGACCCCCCCCCAAAAAATAATAATTAATCAACTTTTTTTCTTCTTCTTTTTTTCGTTGACGAATAGGACGAAAAAGAAGAAGGAAAAAAAGTAGAAAAAAAAAATTGACTTTTTTTTTCTCCGTTGACAAAAAAAAAAAGGAACCCCCCCCCAAAAAGCATGAATATATAATTTCGCCAAAATATTCAAACAATTTATGGTATCTGCCTTTTCCTCAAATTGCCTACCTTAGATAAACAATCTAAATATCACATATTCAGAGAATAATGCAATTTTCTTACATTGTTCTTTTGTCTTCACGTCAAGATCTTAAAACTTGTTTTATTTTGAAATCCATAAACCGGAAGGTGTCACTGTTTACGCTGCTCCGGCAGACTTTGGCTCTTCTGACAGTTAGCATGGTGGCCAGTAGTTCCCAACTAGCCGGACACAAAGTTTAAAAAGTACTGCGTGTTCTCTCTGAGTTGTAGTTCGTGAAGCTTCACCGCTCGAGGATGTTTTCGTCGGTCTGGAGTTTTATCAAACGCCACAAGAGGAAGTTTATTTTCACCGGCGCTGTAGTTGGAGGTAAACTGGCGTTCCTGTTAGCTTCTGAGCTAGCTAGCGGCTCTAGCGAGCACGCCTGGCTGCACTGGTAATATGTTGTAATTTACTGTTTTAGAGGGCGTGCGGTTTTAAATGTGTAGCTTGTAGCTTGTAATACTCGAACAGTGTGTCTGGTCACTTCGGCGAATATATTGTCCGTCAAGCTGCACAAGTGTGGACAAAAAAGGTGCAGTTCTCAGACAACCAATAATAGTAATAATTGTAAATAACTGCTAAGACCAGACGGAAAAAGTTAGTTTTGTGTTTTAGCATTAATATTGTGGAGTGTTTTGGTTGTAAAGCGCGTCAGAAATGACGTCTAAATGATTACATTCGTGTACTGACCCACTGAGCGAGACCTCTTTAAAATAGCACAAATCTGAATGGAGTCTGGCGTGACTCTGGAACGCGTTGGCTCATTAGCTTATTAGCTCATTAGCTTATTAGCTCATCGCTGAGCTCCTTAATCACGAAGAGGATGAAACGTGTGAATAAACTGCTGACCAGCAACTGTGACGTAATATCACCTCGTGTCACGTGACTTTATAGAAACAAAAAGGTTGCTACATGTTGTCTTCACATGTAGCAACAATTTATATTAATAATTATTAGTGATAAATAATCAAGCAACTACACCTTAAATATTACATATGTATGTGTGTGTATATTATTCAATAATATAATATTTATTTTAATTACAATACTATTATATATAATTATAAGGTATTTAGTAAGATGCTGAATAAGAAAGAAAGATGACCTATTTTAAATATACAATATAAAGTATACTGCTGCAAACAGCTGCTTCAGCCTCATATTGAAGTGTGATCGAGGCTTTGAGGTGTATATGTATTTACGTTATGAATATTGCATTGCTTTGCGTGCCCGGTGTGAGTCGGTAATGCTGGTTGCTGTTATGCTGGTTGCTGTAATGCTGGTTGCTGGTTGCTGTCCCTCAGGAGTGTACTTCCTGGGTAAATATGCCCAGAAGAAGATCGGTGACTTCCAGGAGAAAGAGGCGACCGAGTACATCGCTCAGGCCCGACGGCAGTTCCACTTCGAGAGCAACCAGAGGACCTGCAACATGACGGGTGAGCGGCTGCACACGCTGCACACGCAGGGATCATCACTGGGAATACAGTTTAAAGAGTGTGTGTGTGTGTGTGTTGCAGTGCTGTCCATGCTGCCTCCCCTGAAGGAGGCCATCGTCCACCAGCTGAACTCAGAGAGCCTCACCGCGCTGCTCAAGGCCAAGTGAGTAGAGGCAGTTTATTTTTTACTGTGTGGACTTGTGACCGGCAACCTGTCAGTGTGACCGGAGGAAACAACTCTTTACCCACTCTTTACATTCATTATTATATGTTTGTCGCCATTTTTTATAATTATGTTTTTGTTGTACTTAGTGCTTTGTGGTCTGTAAAGTAATTCTTCTTCTTCTTCTTCTTCTTCTTCTTCTTCTTCTTCTTCTTCTTCTTCTTCGTGTGTTACAGACCGGCCAACAAGCTGGAGATCTGGGAGGACTTAAAGATCGTCAGTAAGTCTTCTCTAAGTTTCAACAGAATAAACCAGAAGCTGGTTGACCTTTGACCTTTGACCCTTAACCCCTGCCTGCGTCTCTCGTCCTGCAGGCTTCACCCGCACCTTGGTGGCGGTGTACAGCACCTGCATGCTGGTGGTGCTGCTGAGAGTCCAGCTGAACATCATCGGAGGATACCTGTACCTGGACAACTCTGTGGGCAAGAGCACGGCGGTGAGAGACGAGTTCTACATCATCATCATCATCATCATTATTATCAATAATAATAATAATATTATTATTGTGTTTGATCTCCCAGACTCCTCTGGCTCCTCCAGACGTCCAGCAGCAATACCTGTCCAGTATCCAACATCTACTGGGAGACGGTACACACACACACACACACACACACACACACACACACACACACACACACACACACCAGGGTCTCAGTCCTTCATTAAACCTTCTGTCTTTGTGTGTGTGTGTGTGTGTCTCCAGGTCTGATACAGTTGATGACGGTGGTAAAGAAAGCGGTGCAGAACTCTTTGGGAAGGTGAGTCTTTAGTTTTGGTTCCATGTCCAAAATCTCAAGAAAGTGAGAAACGCTCAACACTGAGCCGCCTTAACAACACAACTACACAACAGAGATGAACTGCAACGTGTTGCTCATGAAACAAATTGCATTAAATAAAACACAGTGAAGCTCTACGGTACTTTAGATGAAGCTCTACAGTACTTTAGATGAAGCTCTACAGTACTTTAGATGAAGCTCTACAGTACTAGATGAAGCTCTACAGTACTAGATGAAGCTCTACAGTACTTTAGATGAAGCTCTACAGTACTAGATGAAGCTCTACAGTACTTTAGATGAAGCTCTACAGTACTAGATGAAGCTCTACAGTACTTTAGATGAAGCTCTACAGTACTAGATGAAGCTCTACAGTACTTTAGATGAAGCTCTACAGTACTAGATGACGCTCTACAGTACTTTAGATGAAGCTCTACAGTACTAGATGAAGCTCTACAGTACTTTAGATGAAGCTCTACAGTACTAGATGAAGCTCTACAGTACTTTAGATGAAGCTCTACAGTACTAGATGAAGCTCTACAGTACTAGATGAAGCTCTACAGTACTTTAGATGAAGCTCTACAGTACTAGATGAAGCTCTACAGTACTTTAGATGAAGCTCTACAGTACTAGATGAAGCTCTACAGTACTTTAGATGAAGCTCTACAGTACTAGATGAAGCTCTACAGTACTAGATGAAGCTCTACAGTACTAGATGAAGCTCTACAGTACTTTAGATGAAGCTCTACAGTACTTTAGTAACGCTGCTGCTCTCTCTGTGTGCAGCGTTCCCCTGAAGCAGACTCTGTCTCTGCTGGAGCTGGAGCAGCAGCTCAGCTGGATCCGGGCCGAGGTGGAGGCCGGCTCTGAGCGGCCGATGTCCTGGTACATGCTGGCCGACGACGAGAACGCGCTGGCCGACCAGGTCAACAACAACAACAACAACAACAACAGCAACAACAGCGAACAACAGCGCAGTGGAACGCAGTGAATAACGTGAGCGTCTGGTCTCTTGCAGGCGTGCGGTCTGACGGGAAACGACCTCACAACCATCCGACTGCTGAACGAGACCAGAGACATGCTGGACAGGTGATAAGGAGTGTGTGTGTGTGTGTGTTCTATGATTGTGATTGTGTGGTTCTGATCTGTGTGTGTGGTTCTGATCTCTGTGTGTGTGTGTGTCTCCAGTCCAGACTTCACCACCGTCCTCGCCGCCAGTCTAAACCGTGGTTTCTCTCGTCTTCTCGACAACCTCGCCGAGTTCTTCCGCCCGCCTCTCGGTGACTCCGCCCCCAGCTTTGCGCCTGACAGGTCAGCTGATCCCCGAGTCAGTTCCTGTCTTTCTCCATTCATGTTCCCGCTCGCAACAGCCACTGATTACACACGGCATCACATCAACAACCCGCTGACCTCCATGTTGACCTCTGTGACCTCCATGTTGACCTCTGTGACCTCTATGTTGACCTCTGTGACCTTCCTGTTGTTTCTGCCCGTCCAGTCTGTCTGCAGTCAGTCTGCCGCTCGCCAAGATCATCCCCATCGTCAACGGTCAGATCAACTACATCTGCAGTGAGACGCCGAGCCACTTCGTCCAGGTAAAATATATCAAATATATCATCTATTTAATATACAATATATAGAATATAAAGTATACAACACGTTTTGGACGTTACAAGAGCCGACACTTGAAGTTAACGCCCAGATTCTGCTCGTTAATGAACAGCATCACGGGCCTCCAGACTCAATGTGTCTGCTAACAGATATTGCTGACAGAGCTAACAGATATTGCTGACAGAGCTAACAGATATTGCTAACGGAGCTAACAGATATTGCTAACGGAGCTAACAGATATTGCTAACGGAGCTAACAGATATTGCTAACGGAGCTAACAGCTATTGCTAACGGAGCTAACAGCTTTTTCTCTCAGGACCTGCTGATGAACGACCAGGTGAAGGAGTTCGCGGCCATCGTCTACGAGACGTTCAGCGCTCCGCAGGCGCTACAGAAATAACCAACGGAGTGTGAGGAGGAGGAGGAGGAGGAGGAGAAGAAGAAGAAAAGAGGGATGACAACCATTCATCCCTCTTTCCTTTCTGCGAGACTCTTTTCTCCTCCGGACCCTGAAGACTTTTCTCTCTGCGACGGCAGAAATCCTCCATGTGGATTATTAACCCGGCGTGGGAAGCAGAGACCGAGTCCCTCGGACCATTGCATCCTGGGAAATGGAGTCTTATTTACCCCCCGAGAGGCGAAAAGCGGAACGAAGGATCGATCGCCGCTGTTCTCCGTTTCTCCAGATGAGGCGACGCGTCAGTTTATTCTGCTGATGTGACAGATTTTAGGATGATTGTTTTCCCCGTTTCGATCAGCAGAGGTTTAATTTCTTTACGTCTAAAGGCTGCTCACTGTTTTCTGTCTGTGATTTACTTTTTTCAGAACTAAAGTCAGGTGTCAGAGCGTGTTGGACCGATGATGAACACACCGGGGTTTTATTTAATTTTTTTAAAATGTCCTTTTTATTTAACATAACATAACAAATTAACATTTTCCTGTGGAGGAAGAAATACTCGGACGCTCGTACTTTATGCAGTTGTGCGTTTAAAATTACACTTAAGTAAAAGTATTATTTTGTATCATTTTTTTTTTTTTTTTTTTATTAAATCAAATTTGACAGATTTTCTGGCCACCATGAGGAAAATCCTACAGCAGCTTTTGGGAGATTAAAACTTTCAAAAACACGATTTAAAGTTAAAATTTACAAATGAATGAATGAATGCAGACAGTATTTCACTTTTCACCAAAAAGCAACCAACAAACACGCAGCAGTGAGTTTAGTGCTTGGTATCTGTTTCATTTCTTTTGCCCAGAAGGTGGCGCTATTCTCCTTTTTTTTCCATGAAGGGCTTCATTCCCAAACCTCCTGTGTTTTAAGTTGAACGTCGTCTCTGTGCTGCTACCACACCAGGATTTACACCCTAAAAACTACGTTCATGGCCGCACTGATTTTTGTATTTTTCCTCGCAAATGACAGATATTATTTTTCCAGAAGGCGGAAAAAATCCTTCGATGTGTTTCCAGCGCTTCTCTCAGCTGTTGTTGTTTTTCCCACCGGGTCTGTCTGGATGTGACTAATCAAATCGAGCCCAAAAGAAACAGCTGGGACCAGCGTGTGACTGGTGGGAAACCAGTGAGCCCAGCTCTGGGAAAATTAATAATAATAAATCCGCTGACGTCCAAGTGATGAAGCGCGTGTGCCGCGTTCGCGGTGGCGACGGCGTTTTCTGGTCGCTTCCCTCTTGAGAGGAGAGAGCGAGCGTCAGGTGACGGGTTCGGCTCCACCGATTGGCTCCCGGGCAACGCAGCCGGGATGTAAATGTGTACGTAACGAATGGACGTGATGCCTTTTTGAAGTGTGACATCCTGAATGAAAGCTAACACGTATGTTTGTAGAAATGTATTGAAGAGATAATAAAGTATGATTTTAAATATACATTTTTGTGTTTTTTTTTTAAATACGCATTTCTTTTATTTTTATGTTGGGGTTTAAGCCGATGAGTCATCGCGTAGTTGTGCCAGCAGGGGGCGATGTTCTGCAGCCGTGAGCTCGGATCTGCTGGAAAATAACCAGCATGCCGATAAAGCGCCGACTCATGACGAGTCAGCAGATGATGACGTTTATTGAGCAAAACAAAATATTCCAGGATGGAAAAAGCAAAGTCACATTTTTTAATTAATTTAATCATGGAACGGATCGTATTTGGTCAAGTTTACAACCTGACGTGAGCCGTGTGGCTGATCGTCTTTCTTTTGTAAAATTACATATATATTTTTCGAATTAATTGTCCGATATTAACTGTGAAATTAGACAAACTCCCCGTATCAAACATGATTCCTTAATGTTTGACCTTATTCTTCAACCGATTGTTAAATGCATGAAAACACACTTTTTTGCAAGACAGATACTGAAGATGCTGAGACATAAGAGTGTCTTAAATATAAGTGTTAAACTACATCTTCATATGGTGTGCATGCAAATTATTATCCTGTAAACAGGAAACATCAAATCAGATGTCCATCAAACTTTGACCAAGGAAATTAAAATTGTTAAATATGTAATGTTTTTTTAAGTATCAAAAGCTTTGTTATCGTACTGTTACACAGACTTCAATAATACAAATACAAAAATACTTGCCTGCGACGATAACACGTTCAGGGCTTTTATTTTGAAATGTGTGGATCTGCTCTGAGCTGCCTTTGTCAACGATTAATTAAAGTGAGTAATTAGTACGTTCCGAAAAATGAATTGACGCGAAAACACCTTCAGCTTGCCAAAGCATTTAGTGTGCTAACACCGGCTAATTAGCAAAGAACACAAAGCATAACTGCAGCATGATGGGAATTCATCCATTTTATTCCAGTAAATTGGACAATTTTAAGATGAAGTGACTAAAAGCTATAAAAATGTTTCCTCCTTTGAGATCATGATTTCTGCACCTAATGTCATGTCAATCAGTCCAACAGCTGGTAAACAAAACGTCATAACTCAAAGCACGTTTATCACCTTGTCAGTCTTTTTAAAGGAACTTTTCCATGGAAATATTTTGATGGTGCAGGTTGACGCCTGAAGGCGTCGTCAGTTTCTGTTGAATTTTGGAGAAAAAAGGAAACACTTTACTGGAATACATCCTTTGAAATACAGTTAAATGCAAACTAAACTGTGCGTGTGTGTGTGTGTTTGTGTGTGTGTTTGTATATGTGTGTGTGTACTCAGAAGATGACATCATCTTCTCTACTGACCCCTCTGATAGTTTTACCTTATAAGGAGGAGAGATGAAGTGTTTTGTTTAATTAGTGAGTGAGTAGATTTAATGGTAAAAAGAAATAAATATCACGCGACAGTAAACTGATCTGCTGTCATGTGACATCAGAGTTCATATAATTTGCATTTATTAAGACATTTTTTCTCAAAAGTATCTATAAATGAAAGATTCTTTAAACTTCAATTTAATCATGAAGTTTCCTTGACCTGGAAACTTTGAAAACAAACAAGCAAAACAAGATAAAGTAGTTGTGGTCAGACAAAAGTATTATTAGTACTCCAAAAGATGATGAATGCCAACCTAGTAAAACAGCTTTAATACTATAACATGTATGTAAAAGATAAGTCCTTAAGATTCTGTACTTTCATGAACACTTTAAAATGGCGTTAAAGTACTAGGTTACATTTCTCACACTGAAACATGAATGTTGTATTTGGCCCCTTTGAGGCGAACACATTTTTATAAACTTAATCCTAAACTCACCTCAAAGAGTCATGGTGACGTTGTGGGGACCAGCGGTTTCCTGGTCCCCACAACGTCACTTTGTAGGGATCCTCATTCAAATAAACATTTACATTGTGAGGACCTGCATGTCTGCAACAACGGAGCGCCATAAGACCTTTATCACACTGGAAAATACATTTTTAGACCCTTTGGGACACATTGGTTGTGACATTAATCTTTAAACGTCACATAACAAGCGGCTTCAAAACGTCTGGTTTACTGCACGGTGTGGGGACCCCGACGTGAGTCCGGTCCCCACAACGACGCTTTGTGAACTGACACTTGTGAGGACCGTCATTGAAGTAAAACCCTCCCCCAAACACTTAACCCTTGACCTAAAGTACATTCAAACCCTAACCACAGAACCACGTTCCAACTGTGAATCAGCCCTTTAACAAAGACACACACACACACACACACACACACACACACTTACACTTTGTCTGGCAAACAGTCACATGATAATAAAAAAAGGCCATGTGGTCTGCAACACTCTGAGTGTGTGTGTGATGTGTAAGTTTTCCTCAGAGTTTCAACACAAGCTGCCGGTCAGCTGACATTCCTCTTCTGCTGATTGTCTGATACTGAAACTGTCGCGCAGACGAAATTATTACTCGCGACCCAAAAATAGAGTCGAAGCGCGACATAAACAAGCCGCTTCATGCGGACGGGCAGAATGGAGCCTTTCTTCCTTTCAATAATAAAAAAAAACTTAATTTGCTGAGTAACTGAGTGGTTTTCCATGAAACAGCTGCTGAACAGAGTCACGTCCAACACGGCAAAAAAGACCCATTTGAAATTAGACGACTGTGTGTGTCATGCTGTGAACTTTTGTTCTTTCTCTGGAGTGTGTGTTTATTTCCTGGAGGGGAGTTATAGTGTGTGTGTGTGTGTGTGTGTGTGTGTGTGTGTGTGTGTGTGTGTGTGTGTGTGAGATCGTCTCTGCAGAGGCTGTTGTTGTTATTTTGAGCGGCTGCATGATATAAAGTCACGTCTCATCTGATCCACATTGCGAAAGTGGGAAGTTTAAGACATGTGAGAGCAGGCGAGAGTTTTGAAAAAAAAAAAGCATTGAAATACTGCGGAAATCAACAATCATGTGTTCTGAATTTCAGGAAACAGACACGATGTGGAGGTAAAAGTCTCCACAGCATGTTTTTTTTGCAACGACAAAAAAACAACTGATTGTTGTGTTTGCGTTGCAGCTGTAAACACGCTCTTGGCGCATGAACAGAGACACAATCATCAAGGTTGCAGCCGGGATTAAAAATAAGTAAGTTTAAATCTCGTGTCCAAACCCCAACCTGCGAAGAAATGTGTGACTACCCAGCAAAGAGATTGTTTTCTAGTCGTCACCAGCTTGGTTTTTAGTTGTCGCCATCTTGTTTTTTGCTCGTTGCTGTATTGTTTTTTGCTCGTTGCCGTCTTCGTTAGCTCACCTAGATGCACATTATGCAATGACAACATCCCTCTAGTCGGCTGAGGGAACATATTTATTATTTGGTTGGTTCTTTTGGAAATGGAAATAACTGCTGACTTTGTATTGCTTTCCATTCTGTCACTCTTTGAATATTTCCCCTCACAAAAAAAGCCTCTTCCTGCCACCGTGTTTATTGGAAATCATTTTTAGTAAAAGAAAAAGAGCAAGGTTTGCGACTCAGAAACACAAACTATGTCGACAGAAAGTTCAGTTTATTTTTCCTTGGCAGTGGATTCAAGGTCACACTCGCTCCTCAGCGCCAGGTGTGCTGCAGTATCAGAGTCAAACCAGCAAAACCAGCCACACGAAGCTTAAATTCCTGCTTGTGAAACTGGTCGAGTGGCACGATGACTCAGGTCATGTGACCTCTGAGCTGGAATCCAGTCTTGACTTAATCTCTGTGGAACGCGGCCGCGCCAGAGTTTGAAAGTTCCCCCCTCAGTGGGACATTTCCTACCGAGACACGAGGACATGTCAGGTGTGTCCCAAACTTTTCCACCTTCTTCATCATCATCATCATCATCATCATCATCATCACTGTGACTCAGCAGGTTTTTCGCTTCAGGTGTTGAGGTTCGATCAATCATGGGATTATTTTACAGTTTTTAAGCCAAAACCTACTTTTAATAGAAAATACACAATATTGATTCCTCTTCCTGCTAAAGGTTGATTAAACTACTACTGAGAATACCTAAACTTACGAATACTCTGACTTGTATTGCTATTTCAAACTATTGCTTTTAAACCTGTACTGCTACTAATGTTTATAGGAAGAAGAACATATTCATAACATACAACAACAATAACGTTTATGATGGGATGCTAGTTTGTAGCT
>NW_027176154.1:100000-152500 GCF_023055335.1 Clinocottus analis | reverse complement strand
ACGTCACGCGTCCCTTTTTTTTTTTTTTTTGGGAAACCACATTCTGCATGGAACATGGTGAACTTCCTGTTTGGAGTTTTGTTTTTCGGAACAGTGTGAAGCAGCGTCTGGGCTGCAGAGCGTGTGGGATGAAACTTTGATGCAAGTTTAATGAGACCTGAGGCGGGAAAACTGGGTCACTGCAGCAGAATGCTCAGATTCACACTTCAACACAGAGATTATGTGTAAAAACACCTTCCAGAGCAGTTATTCCAGCAAAGATTTTAAAATTATGTGACATGAAAACACGAAAAACAAGCTGTTTGAACGCTGCTGTCTTCATTTAAACGTCATCGTATATTTACCAGCTGAAGGAATTCTAGGTTTTGACCTTTTGCCTGCATGATGACATCATCCTCACTTCAAAAAAGAGGCTGGCATCAGATACCCGGCGCTGCTGCATCAGCTGGCTCTGACCCAAACGGCACTGAGGTGGGAATGAAGTGTCATGGAAACAACACACCTCACTGCGACTGTGCAGGTGACAACAGTGGAGCCATGAGGGAGGTTATTAAAAACAACGTCGAATCAGAGTCTGTTGTCCTCTACGACCTTCAGCTCGTTCAGACAAAACAAGGCGTTCCTTCATGAACAGACGCGGTCGGCACCTTTGACTCGGTCGTCTTCCAGCACCCACCGGGTGAGCTTCCAGGAACAGGGTCATCGGCTTCGACACGAAAAGCTTCTTTTGCTTCTTCTTCTATTTTCTGCATGAAAAAAAAAAACGCTCCGTGTCGAAAATGTTGTTTTGACATGCAAAGACTACAAAGAGACATGCAAAGACTACAAAGAGACATGCAAAGACTACAAAGAGACATGCAAAGACTACAAAGAGACATGCAAAGACTACAAAGAGACATGCAAAGACTTCAAAGAGACATGCAAAGACTACAAAGAGACATGCAAAGACTACAAAGAGACATGCAAAGACTACAAAGAGACATGCAAAGACTTCAAAGAGACATGCAAAGACTACAAAGAGACATGCAAAGACTACAAAGAGACATGCAAAGACTACAAAGAGACATGCAAAGACTACAAAGAGACATGCAAAGACTACAAAGAGACATGCAAAGACTACAAAGAGACATGCAAAGACTTCAAAGAGACATGCAAAGACTACAAAGAGACATGCAAAGACTACAAAGAGACATGCAAAGACTTCAAAGAGACATGCAAAGACTACAAAGACTTCAAAGAGACATACAAAGACTACAAAGAGACATACAAAGACTACAAAGAGACATGCAAAGACTACAAAGAGACATGCAAAGACTTCAAAGAGACATGCAAAGACTACAAAGAGACATGCAAAGACTACAAAAAGACATACAAAGACTACAAAGAGACATGCAAAGACTACAAATATACATGCAAAGACTACAAAGACTACAAAGAGACATGCCAAGACTACAAAGAGACATGCAAAGACTACAAAAAGACATACAAAGACTACAAAGAGACATGCAAAGACTACAAATATACATGCAAAGACTATAAAGACTACAAAGAGACATGCCAAGACTACAAAAAGACATACAAAGACTACAAAGAGACATGCAAAGACTACAAAAAGACATACAAAGACTATAAAGACTACAAAGAGACATGCAAAGACTACAAAAAGACATACAAAGACTACAAAGAGACATGCAAAGACTACAAAAAGACATACAAAGACTACAAAGACTACAAAAAGACATACAAAGACTACAAATATACATGCAAAGACTACAACGAGAAATTCAAAGACTACGAAGACAAAAAAGACCACAAGGAGACACAAACTGTTGAAAGTTAGCCGTACACATGAATATACTCATGTTACTTGTTTTATATTAGAAAGTATGAATATACAGAAATGACATTATATTAGAAGAACATTGAGACATTAATATAATCAGCGTAACTGGGTTCAAATAAACTTTATTGTCTCGTAAAGGGAAACGTTGTCGGGGAGTAAAACCACGCGAACAAAAAGAAAAACAAGCATAAACAATAAAACAATAAAAAGCCACAACTATAAAACAACAAGTGAGACTTTGAGGCTGCAGCGACGCTTTCAGCCTCGTGAGCTTCTGAGCGTTCAAAAAGATGATTCTACTTTTTAATGCTCGCGTGAACTTTTCAATCTATTGTTTTACACCAACAACTCCTTAAAGTATGAAAATATGGAAACTTGAAGTTCTGTCCAGATGAGATGAACACGATCTGCTGCTGCAGGATAAATTATCATATTCATCAATAAATGGATGAAATAGTTTGTGACTCATTGTTTCAGCCACTGGAAGATGTTTCATATTGAACGGCTGCAGCTTCAGGTAGTAGTACTGTAGTACAGTAGTACTGTACTACAGTACTACAGTACTACTGTACTACAGTACTACAGTAGTACACAGAGCAGCAGTGTTTATTATGGTCTGGAAGCTTTGTGTGTCTGTTGTGTTTACAGGATGTGATGATGTCACTTTAAAGGCAACTGATGCTTCAGCTGCTGGAGCGCTAAAACATGAACCTGTAAAGATCCACGCTGTCAATCCATCCCTCCATCATCCCTCCATCATCCCTCCATCAGCCCTCCATCAGCCCTCCATCATCCCTCCATCATCCCTCCTTCCTCCCTCCATCATCCCTCCTTCCTCCCTCCATCCACCGTGTCTCATCGCGCCTCGCTTCTCATCAGTGGTGTGATGCTGGAGGAGGAGGCTCCTCCTCCTCCAGCATCACGTGGATGGAGCAGGGGGAGGAGGAGGAGGAGGAGGAGAAAGAGGAGGAAGAGGAGGAAGAGGAGGGGGAGGAGGGGGATTTCCCGGATCCCCCGTGATAGAGAAGAAGAGGAGGAAGAGCTTCCCGGAAAGGATGACGACGCCGGGAACTGCAGGACGGCATGTTGGAAGAGAGGATGAGTGATCACTACGTAATATTATATTATGTTATATTATGTTATATTATGTTATATTATATTATGTTATATTATGTTATATTATATTATGTTCTATTATATTATGTCATACAAATGAAATGAATCGGTATAAAATAAATATCTCATTCTCCTAAAGATTATTTTTAATTTTATTATTATTATTTAATCATAGTTTTATTTACATTGTCAAAAAAAACTATCAATATTATTTCATAAATATAATATATGTTTAAGAAAATATGAATTATTAAAATAATAATTTCATATTTATTAATTTCACATTACTTCATATTAAGATAATTCATAAAATAATTCATGGATTGTCTTGTAATTTTGGAGCTTAATTTTACAGATTATAACAGTAGAATAAAAATAAATTCTAAATCATATTATATATTTTTTCTTCTTATAGCAGCAGAGGCGTAAGCAAAAGCTCCTCTTCCTCCTCCTCCTCCTCTTCCTCCTCCTCCTCCTCCTCTTCCTCCTCCTCCTCCTCCTCCTCCTCCTCCTCCTCCTCCTCCTCCTCCTCTTTTATTCTCAGCAGGAACAGATTACGTCATCTCTTCCGGGAAACGTTGCCTCTCACGCTGCCGGTGGCTTTACCGGGCAACCAGCGGGCAACCGGGAAAAGACACGGGAGGATGGGAAGCCTCCTGATCTTCAACACTTACCATCATCATCATCATTAGAACTTTTACTTAATGATCATTTCAAAGCTGCAGTCTCACTTGGAAATACAGGAAATAGCAAAAAGCACTTTGTCCAACAATAACAACAATAACAACAATAACAATAACAACAATAACAACAATAACAACAAGTCTTTTGTTCCTAATCTGGAAATCTGGGGGCAGATTATTATGAGATTAAACCTGCAGACACTTTCAAAACCATCTCAGTTTTTGAGCTCTTTGTGTTTCAGGTATATTGAAGTAGACGTCACCAGTCAGACAGTTGAGCAACATGTTGCTCTGAAAGACCATCGAACACAAAGAGAAGTTGTTCTGACACCAGAAGCAACGAGGAGAACAAGCTGAGCAACATTTCTGTTTTTATGACACAAAAACTTCCAAATACTTCAAACTCTGCTGGAAAACCTTCAGGAGTCCCTGAAGCCTGACGGGCGGGTCACGAACCAACAGACCAACAAACCAACAAACCAACAAACCAACAGACCAACAAACCAACAAACCAACAAACCAACAAACCAACAAACCAACAGACCAACAAACCAACAAACCAACAAACCAACAAACCAACAAACCAACAAACCATGTTGACCAAACCCACCAAACACGCAACAACGTGACGCAACAACGTGACACAACAACGCAATGCGAATACAGCTGCAACGTAACGCAACTACAATGTAATGCAATTACAATGTAACACAACTACAACGCAACACAACTACAACGCAACACAACTACAACGTAACACAACTACAACGCAACACAACTACAATGTAACACAACTATAATGCAACACAACAATGTGCACAACAGCGCTTTAAAAACGAACGACGACAGAAATATTAATATTTCATTTCAGGATATGAGCAAAGGCCAAAAGCTGAAACGATGCGCACAACGCAGAGAAAATGTCTGTTTGTGTTGAACACGACTCATCAGAAAGCAGCTGCACACAACACACACAACGCACACAACACACACAACGCACACAACGCACACAACCGAGGCGCGGACAACACAAGCGCTCGGCCGAGGCTGAAGAACCAGGAGAACTCTGAACTCTGTGATTCAGAGCTTCTGTTCCTCTGCAACAGAAACTCAGAGTGAAACTGAAGCTTCACGTTTCTTCCTCAACACGACGCCGAGGCCGAAAGGTCAGAAACCACACCAGGAAGTCCAGGAAGAGAGACAGGAAGAGAGACAGGAAGCGAGACAGGAAGAGAGACAGGAAGCGAGACAGGAAGAGAGACAGGAAGAGAGACAGGAAGAGAGACAGGAAGAGAGACAGGAAGCGAGACAGGAAGAGAGACAGGAAGAGAGACAGGAAGAGAGACAGGAAGAGAGACAGGAAGCGAGACAGGAAGAGAGACAGGAAGCGAGACAGGAAGCGAGACAGGAAGAGAGACAGGAAGAGAGACAGGAAGCGAGACAGGAAGCGAGACAGGAAGAGAGACAGGAAGAGAGACAGGAAGCTGGCGGCGAGAACGAGAACGAGAACGAGAGAGAGAACAAAAGCGAGAGCGAGAACGAGAACGAGAATGAGAACGAAAACGAGAACGAGAACAAAAGCGAGAGCGAGAACGAGAGCGAGCCGGTGAACCGATGCCCGGAGTCTTAGAGCCGCTCGCTATCAGCTGTTTTTTATTTTTATTATCTGAGACTAAGGTTCACAAGTGACAGGACCAATAAAAGGATTTATTGTTTGGAGGGAAACACGACGTAACGCTTTATTATCTAGAAACTATATTTAGTTTCATGCTCTTTGGTCTTCATTTATTATTCACTGGAACCTGATGATAACAATGACGAAAGAAATCGTTATTATCAAAATTTGACATAATCTGGAACCACTTTATCCCTCTATACCGTTAAATATCGCCACACAAATACAGTAGATACACACACACACACACACACACACACACGGTATGAAAACCCCTGAAATATAAAAATAGAGAATGTGATATTCAGCCGGCGGGTATAAGCAGTATTAATAGTCAACGGGGTCAGCAATGACTTCACAGCGCAGCATCAATCTGGATTACCACACTGACCTCTCACACGCGTCAACACCCGACGGCCGGGGGGGGGGGGGGGAGGAGAGGAGAGAAGGAGGGAGGAGAGGAGAGAGGGAAAGAGGAGAGAGGCAGCGATGACGCGTTTCCATCCACCTGTTTTTACTCACGTTCAAGTCGTCCATGAAGAAGCGAGAGGAGGAATCTTGTAATTCCACATGAAAGTTTTCACTGGCTTCCTTTAGATATTTTGGAAGCTCGTTGTGTGTTTGTGATCCTCCAGAGTACAAAGTGTGGTTTTATGTGAGTTCACACCTACTTTGTGCTTTGTTGCCTGAACCCGAGCGCATGCAGTTTATTGTAAACCCAGCCATGGTTTTAACAAGACAAAGTCTTTATTTGACTAAAAATAACTTCTTCTTTTTCACAGAATGTCGGCCATTTGAATTTACTCATGTACCAAACCATTTATTCCACTTGTATGTTACTTATGGTGTATATATATATATATATATATATATATATATATATAGCCCCAATAGCCCCAATAACTCCAATACGCCCATAGGCCCAATAGGCCCAATAACCGCAATAGGCCCAAATGGGCCCCAATAGCCCAAATGGGCCCAATGGGTCCCAATAGCCCCAATAACGCTAATGGGCCCAATAGCCCCAATAGGCCTCATGGACCCAATCCATGAGGCCTATTGGGGCTATTTAAATTTTCTCATGTGCCAAACCATATATTTCAGTTTTGGAGCTTTTATTTTTCATAAAACAAGCTATGATCTACAGTTTGATACAACAATCGTTCAGCCATCAAGTGTGAAGGACGGAGGTTTGAATTCAGATCTTGAGATGGTTTTCACTTTCTCTTCCTGAGAACAGACACATGCTGCACTCACACACACACACACACACACACACACACACACACACACACACACACACTGATGGATAAGGTGTTTCTACATCCATCCCAGCGGGCATAAAGTCATATTTCCTGTTGTCCAGGTCATTTTGGGTCACATCCCCTCATGACACCGACACACACACACACACTTCTGACAGCGGGATTAATCGAAAGCGAAAGTTTGAATGTAAGTTTCTAGATTACGGCGGTCGGATGCGTCGAGCTGGAAATGACAGGAAATGAGAGACGAGGAGGAAGAGAGAGACCAAAGAAACTCTTTTCAGTGTTAAAAACATGCGTTGACGTGTCTCAGTCTGTTAGGAAAGAGAAAGGGGCGTGGTCAAAGTTTCAGAGCGTTTTAGGTGAAATCACTGGACTCCAAATCCATGAAGTCATGTGACCTCGGTGGAGCTCCTTCATAGGCCGACAGCAGCGACATCTTAACCCGTTGAGTCGTCGTAGGAACCCCAAATTAATTCCAATACTTGTGTTTATTGTATGTATTTGTTCAGCAAAGTCTTGGGAAGATATGTTGATGGTAACTATGAACATCCAGCATGATATGAGCCAGATTCCCCAGAAACGCCTCCTGCAGCGTCAATAAGACACCTTTATGGAAAGATTAGGACCTAAAGAATCAGAACCTCAACAAAAATCACAATAAAACAAAGTCTTGTCTGTTAGGAAGGAGTTTCAGTCAAAAAACTGTGTCGTTCGGTTAAAAAATGGAAAAATATTACGTATTTTATGCCAAACGTTTGTCTGAATAGGGCATGCTGGGTATTACAATGGCCGCGGGAGGATTTTCACACTGTTTCCAAAAGGTTAAAAACCTGCGAGCTAAAATGTGAGAACAAAATCTATGATTAAATACTACAAGTGACAAAGTAATATACATATAGTTATAGTACTGTTACTTGTTACCAGTACATGTAACACTTGTAGTATTTGAACTTCCTTTTCTCTTACTAAAGTGTAGTATTTGTGTATTTTCGAGGTATAAACGCGTCACTGCTGCTCTCAGGAAACCCCGTCTGTCTCAGCGAGTCCACGAGATCAACCAATTAAGAGAAATTAAGAGATTAAAGTTAAGCTGGTTTCCGATCTCCACCAGGTCACCAGCAGTGTGTGTGTGTGTGTGTGTGTGTGTGTGTGTGTGTGTGTGTGTGTGTGTGCGTGTGTGTTATGGATTTTTAAATGTTGTTTACTTAAAAAGTTGAGGGCTTGGAGTGTGAGGTTGTGGGGAGAAGATGGGAGGAAAGAGAGAGAGAGAGAGAGAGAGAGAGAGGGATGATGAGGTAATGAGATAAAGGGAAAGAACGATGGAAGATGACGAGGAGAGGAGGAAAGAAGAAAATGATGAAGAGGTGGAAAGAAGGAAAAGAAAGAAGACGAAGAGGAGGAGGAGGAGGAGGAGAAGGAGGAGGAGGAGGAGGGGAAGCCTGTCCTGTTATGGCTGAGCAGCTCGGGGTTGCTCGATTGCATCATCGCAGGATAATCCTTCTATAAATAGGGTGACGTCACCCCGCCGCTCTCAGTCTCCCTGCTACTCCTCCTCCTCCTCCTCCTCCTCCTCACCCCGCCCCTCCCTCTCCCTCCCTCCCTCCCTCTCGTACAGCATTCCTCTGGCGTCACCGGGCCCCGCCCCCCCGCCGGCGGGCTATAAAGGCGGAGTGATGCAACGCTCCGGACACAAGCGCAACCTGACGCGGCGGGAAGCGACGCGCGACTTTACGGAGCTTTTTGAAACTTTCTCACTCTTTTCACCCGACAGCCAGAGATCCAGCAGGTAGGACGGACGTCTGCTTCTTACCGGGGGAGGGGAGGGGGGGCCCGGGCTGAGGGGCCGGCGGGCGCGCGGTCTGTGCAGCCGGGGAGGAGCGCTGTTTCCCGGGGAAGCGCGGCCGACGCGTCGCCGTCCCGGGACAACGCGACGGCAACTTGTGAAGTTGCTTTCACTTGAGATTCAATGAAAACATGAGAGGAGAAAAGTTATTGTGAAGTTATGTTCCGTGAATGTTTATTCATAACTCGTATGGGAGGTTTTACTCCGATGGGACGTTCGTGGTCTTATATGTGAAGAATGGAAGGAAAACTAGTCATAAACGTTAATTAAGTTAAATTAAAAACATATTTATGTCAACCTGCACTGAAAAAAAAGATTCTTTGGACTAACCTGAAACAATCACTCTGATTTGTTACAAGTAAATTTATTAGTTTTTCTCAAATTATGTTTTTGATTTGATTGAAACCAGAAAAATTCATAAACTTTAAAATTAAAATAAATACATTTATACAAAGTAAAAGTATTAGTTATTATAAAGATATTTTTTCACTTTGGTACAACTTAATTTGTTTTATTTGGAAAAACCTAATATTTTTGTTTATATGAAAGTCAAATATTTTACTTCACAGTAAAGTGATTCAAACGCTCTGATTGAGTTTAAATATATTAGTTTTTCTGAGATTATATTCTTTATTTGGTTCAAACCTAAAATTTGTATTAAATATAATTCAAAATATTACTTTTGAAAAAGACAAAAACAACAACAGCAACAATAATGATAAAGACCATAAACCATATTTGTTTGTTTTACATTGAAACAACTTTGTGACTTTGTGTACATACACACATTAACATAATTATATATATATATATATATATATATATATATATATATATATATATATATATATATATATATATATATATATATATCGCCTTATGATGACACCTCATGAATTATGAACCTGTTATGACTGTTTTGTTTCGCTCTCACAGAGCTGATAATCATCTTATCGAGCTGTCAGTCAAACTTCTCTATAAGTCCCGCCTCCAGATAGCACACATTAATGATTCTCCAGTAGTTCATAAAACAGTAAACACGAGTCCGGTGTGTCGTCCACGTTGCATCAGACTTTTGTTGACATGTTTTACCTGTTGTGCAACTTTTAGGAGCTTTGTCATGATTACTCAGCAGAATAAATATGACTTAAGTGGTCTTAACGTGCTTTAAGGTAGTTTTAATCTCTTGTAATCTATTGCTGCAGCAAGTTATTGTGTCTTTGTGCAACTTCACTTTGAGATTTAATGAGTTGTATTGCATGTAGTGTGTTAATATGAGGTTATTATGACTCATCATTGTATTTATCATCCACAGTATAATTTGTAGAGAAAAAACTCCCATTGATATCATCTTAATGTTGAGATAAAAGCACTTTAATATATCTTTATAGGTGTCTTTATGTTTTAATATGATCTTATTATGACTTATTATTGTATTTACTTAGCAAAATATAATTTAAAAAAAGTAAACAAACTCTCTGTGACTTTGATATCACTTGTTTTGATATTTGAGGTTATTGTGACTTTGCATTGTATTTATTTTGCCCCAAAACTTTTTAAAAAACTCTCAAACTCTGTGACTTTGAGAATAATCTGCTAATAATCTGCTAATAATCTGCTGTTCTTTCCCTCCAGAATGATGCTGCAGCATCCGGGTCCCTCGCTGGCCGACGTCAGCTGCTCGGCGCTGGTGCCCTGCCTCTCGCCGCCCGGCGGCGTCCTCACGCTGGACGACTTCACCTCCTTCACGCCGCTCGTGAAGGAGGAGCTGCGGCTCGCCATCCAGAGCAAGCGGCTGTCCAACGGGCTCAGCGCCGACGTGAGCTCCGACGGCGGCGGCGGCGGCAGCTCCGACTCGGAGCGCCGCTCCGAAGGGTCCGGCGTCCGGAGAGAGGTGAAGAAAAAAGCTCCTCATTGTGTCTTTGTGCGATTTAACACAGAGTTGTATTGCATTGTGTATGTGTCTGTTTGATATTTGATGCCTTTATAGGCACTTGTAGTGTTTTAATATGTTATGTTTAATACTGACTTGCTTCTTCTTCTTCGTCAGGTCACTCCTCAGGAGCACGACAGGAGGAAGAGGCGCAGGGAGAGGAACAAAGTCGCTGCCGCTAAGTGTCGCAACAAGAAGAAGGAGAAGACGGAGACTCTGCAGCAGGTACGTGCAAAATGTTACCAGCTGTTCTCTCAGGTTTTTGTCAGAGAAACTTTTTTTTTCTTAAAATTTTCACTCCACAAACATAGCTGCAGGTTATTATTATTATTATATTATTATTATTATTATAATATGGGGTTGTTAAAGGAAACACATTCACAGTCCTTAATTCCAGCAATGATTTTTTTTTCAGTTTGATGTTTTTGTGAAATTTGAAATTTTTGAGATTTTAAACATTTTGAAATTTTTGAAAAAAAATTTGAGATTTTGAAATTTTTGAGATTTTGAAGATTTTGAAATTTTTGAAATTTATAATATTTTCCGAGATGCTTCGATTTTTTCCCCTCTGTTAGATTTCCAACATTTGTTCAGACTTAGCTGAAGTGTAGAGAAGTTCTCCAAACAGAGCTTTGCCATCCAGCATACGAACCCAACATGAACTGACTCTCCCTCTCTCTCTCCCTCTCTCTCTCTCTCTCTCTCTCTCTCTCTCTCTCTCTCTCTCTCTCTCTCTCTGTCTCTCTCTCCCTCTCTCTCCCTCCCTCCATTCCTCCCTCCCCCCCTCTCTCTCTCTGCAGGAGTCGGAGAAGCTGGAGAGCGTCAACAGCGACCTGAAGGCTCAGATCGAGCAGCTGAAGCAGCAGAAGCAGCAGCTGGTCTACATGCTCAACCTGCACCGGCCCACCTGCATCGTCCGAGCGCAGAACGGCCAGACGCCCGAGGACGAGAGGAACCTCTTCCTGCAGCACATCAAGGAGAGCGGCCTGCAGCTGCACAACCTCACCTCCTCCTCCTCCTCCAGCACCTCCACCTCCACCTCCCTGTCCATGTCCCTCTCCACGTTGTCGCCTCTGGACGGAGGCCTCCTGACCCTCGATCACATTCACTGTCCCGGGCACCTATGAGCGCCCGGCCGCCGCTTTTCTTTTTTTTTCTCTAAAGACTTTGCAGTGCCGCCGACGGCACGGGACGCCGCCGCCGCCGAGACTCGTCGTCCACGCCGTCCGGGTCGAGCCCTCGGCCTCATTCACTGCCCACAACGCTGCTACGAGAGACCTCCCACTCCCATCATGCATTACCTTCTGAAACATTGCAAACTGTCATGGCCAACGGACAGAAGCCAGAGCACGAAAAGAAGAAGAAAAACACACAAAAACACCATCTCTTTTTTTTGTTTGTTTTCAATGTAATGGTATTTTTTGAATAGATGAAAGTTAGATTTTTGTACTGAAGTGTGATCAAAGGCACATCGTTTAAAGGTTCTGTGTGTGAGCGCAGAGACGTCGAGAGTTTTGAGCTGCAAGACTTTGTTGTTTGTCTTTACCGTATGAACAATTGTATATTTATTTAGTTACTACTGTATGACGTGCTGTTGCCGCGTCAGCCCTGTCTGCCTCCGTGTGCTGCGGTTCAGGTTGTTCGCTGTCAGCGCAGCAGTTACACAAAGGGAAATGTACTTTGCAGGCAGGGTTCATGATTATGCACTTAATAAAAAAAGCATAGTAAAAAAATCACAATATAATCCTTTATGCAGATGATACTTTACTTTTCTTAACAAGTTGAAATTTGCTGGCAAACAAAACCGTAAAAATCGTAAAAGTGTCCGATTACGTTCTTTCCTTCCTGATACGTGGACTTGCGTATCGGCTCATATGAAGTATTGATTTGATGCCAGTGCTTTAAGAAACCAAATAAAGGCTAAAAAGTCCAAATTCTTTCTCTTAATAGCTTTTTTAAAAGATTTTTGTGAAAACGTTATTCATTGAATTTTTTAGTCAAAACTGAATTTTACTGGATTATATTTGAACAAATCATCCCAACATTATAATTCACCTTAAGTTATTTTTTTACTTAATAGAGTTTGAACGCATCACGATCTCGTGCAACCTCCGTACAGGTGAACTAACTCTCCTCCTGCCGATGTCAACGTGGGTGTGTAGCTCAGATTGTGTCACTATCAGGTAGATGAACATTGTGCACAAACATAGTTTCACCGCAGGTGTGTCGTGCTAGTTTGCACGAGTGCAGCGCGGCTCAGAGAGCAAGCGATGCGTCGTTGTTTTTATCGTGTGTTGTGAGCCGAGACGATGACACGATAACCAAAGTATTGAATATATTGTATGTGTTAGTTCTGTGCTGCTGGACGTAAACATGGACGCCTCCTTTTCATCTTGTCAGCGCGAAATACTCACAAAAACGAACAAGGATGGTTTATTTTATAACATGTATTTTTATCAACGTCATTTGGTTTGGAAGTTGCGTTCGCTTGCTATCGTTAGCTCGGTATCGTTAGCTCGGTATCGTTAGCTCGGTATCGTTAGCTCGGTATCGTTAGCTCGGTATCGTTAGCTCGGTATCGTTAGCTCGGTATCGGAAGTGTTTTTTTCCGGCAGGAGTGATGATGTGAGACGTTAAGCCGTGGCGTTGTGAACTTTATCTGAACCCACGATTTACTTATTGTGTCGTTGACCTAAAGTGTGCAAACATCTGCGAGCAAGACGCTGAAACCCTCGTCTGAACACTGAACATCCTGTTGAGGTCGTTGGCGTCTTTGGGGTCGTTGGCGTCGGTGGCATAATTGGCGTTATTGCCGTCATCGGGGTCATTGCCGCCTGAGGTTCTCTGACAGGAAGAACTAATGCAACACGTCACTGTCATGTTGAGGACTGAAGTTTTATATGTTATGTTTGTGTGGTGAGACAAAGGTTGTGTTGTTGATCGAGTCACACGGTTAAAGGGACGCCGGCGTTCAAAATGTGTTTGTTTTTGTGTCGTCTCATGGCTCGATATCTAAGAAGCTCTGAGTTTGGCGTGTATGTATTTAATTGTGCCTTCTTCCACTGGAGGCGGTCTTTGTGTTTTTTTTAGAGCGTCATGGCCTCGAGGAATAAACCAACTGCTACGACCAACGTGTACTTTCATCTTTGTGATCTGCCCACTTTGGTTTTTGATACTTTGTTAATTAAAAATATGTCTTGCAAACGTAATCTACATGGTGTTGTGTTTTCTTTGAGGGGGCAATAGTTGCGTTGCTTTTTACTATTCTGATGGTTTCTCATGTTTAGTGCTAAAAACAATGCTGTCACGCTCGAGTGAGGGATCTCAGAAGTGTTGCAAAGCGCCGATAACAGGATTACTGATTTAAATTAAGGACAGAAAACATTGCTTTTCATGCACTAAATTAAGATATTTATCTATTTTCTTTTATTGAGTCAAACAAGAACTGATCTTTCACCTGAAAGTGTCGGCTGTCAACGTTATTTGTCACACAACGTCCGTCCTTCATTAACCAATAAATACATTTATTTTCCTCAACCTAAATAAGGAGTTTGTTGGAATGTATATGGAATGACAGCACTGTTTCTTCAAAAATGTATTTATCTTACTTCTCCAGACGGGAAAGCTGCTGTAAGAGGAATGCAGCTTTTATTTTGGCGGGGCATCTCTTCTTACCTGCAAAGAAAACGTTCCTGCAAAGCGTCCTGAAGCTCGGAGCCGCTGTGTTTGTGCTGCAGAGAGACAAGACTGGACATGTCAGCTGATGAGAGAGAGAGAGAGAGAGAGAGAGAGAGAGAGAGAGAGAGAGAGAGAGAGAGAGAGAGAGAGAGAGAGAGAGAGAGAGAGAAAGAGAGAGAGAAGTTATGATCTAACCTGTTGTTATCTGTGAAGATAAGATGAGAAATACTGTTCAAAGAGCAACAAACCCATCACTTTAGACGACTGGATCAACGACTATACAAACAAATGAGATCATTTCCTTTCAAATACGACCGCTAGATGTTTTTTTAAGTTGTCAAAACTTACAATTTGGGGCTTTTTGAGGACTCATGCAAAACCATCAGGAACCACATTTGCTGAAAACTTGAAGGTTCTTTTACATTTTGTAGATTTCTTTCCAGTTGTTTTTACCGCATTACATTTATTCGATACCTTTAGATTCTCACTACGTTGCAGATTCAGCTGATTAATACAGAATATGAATCAATTCATTCATTCTGATGTAAAGTGACTGAAGTGAGCTGCAGCAGCAAGATTAACACCATGAAGACGTTAATGGTCGTAATCTGATAACATACATGTGGCACGGAGCCTCTGACCATCACACTGAACTGGTTCACGTCGTCTTAATGGACTTTTACCTAATTAACCCTTGCACAACCAGCTGATTGTCCTGAAGCGTTCAACTCCACCCTCCTGCCTCACCGCCGTCTAACAAACAAAGAGGTTGTCAGTTTCTGTCTGAAAGGTTACGTCTGATGCGTTTTCACCCCGCCCGTCTGGAGTGGAAAGGTGATGAAAGCAAACACATCACCAAAGCTTTGCTATTGCACAGTTTGACCCTGGATGGCATCTCAGGGTTGAGTCATGTCGTCTAATATTAAGCACTAAAACTCATTTCACTTTATTTAAACACAGGCAAAAGAAAATATAAGCAAAACATAAGTGTAAATATGTAGGAAGACACAACAATATCCACTGCAGTGCGTTAAGAATGTGGGCGTTGTTGTTTACTGGAAGGAAAATGTTTCAACCTACTTGTGTCGCTAGTTCATTACGCTGCTTCATTATGCGGCTACGTTACGCAACATCGTCTCGCTACTTCGTCTCGCTACTTTGTCTCGCTACATTATTACACTACATCGTTACGCTACATCGTTACACTACATTGTGATGCTACATTGTTATGCTACATTGTTATGCTACATTGTTATGCTACATCGTTACGCTACATTGATACACTACATTGTTATGCTACATTGTTATGCTACATCGTTACGCTACATTGATACACTACATTGCTAATATGAAGGCTGCTCAATAATATGTTGATCTAGAAGGATCATAATGCTAATGTGTTTTCTTCTATTTCAACATTTGTACTGTGATGACTGAATGTTCTTAGAACACAAATATCCGAGAACAGACACACGAGCGTTTCCTCTTGTACTGTCTTGCAAAGGGATGACCTAAAATTACCTCTAATATTTCATCAGATTATGCTTCCAGAGGTGAGCCCAGGTTCACTCGCTTTAATTAAACGGTTTGATGAGAACGCTGGCAGCAGAAACATGATCCGACACGAAGGAGTTTGTGACGCAAACGAGACCAAAGATTTTATAACTGATGCTCAACCCTGCTGAAACACAACTCCTCAGTCTCTGGGCGGTGTTGCTTCACTCTCAAAAAAACACCTTCTCAGAATTGAAGTCGTACATTTTTAACCTCTAAACTTCTTCGTGCATTCAAAGCGAAGGCGTTGGAAGCGTTCAGGTGCTTCACGTTCTACAAATACTGAGTCCTGCATCAAAAACAGGATTTCTCTCCGTGAAGAAGTACAGTTGGTTCTCGCTTGAAGCGGAAGCAAAAGTTGGGAAGTTTCAACACCGCTCAGTGACGCAGTACAGTGCAGTTTTATTCTCGGGGTCACGGGGTCGAGATCACCGCGAGTGTCTCTCACCAGGTTTTTTGTTCCAGGAAGTTACTGGTTACGCAGCAGGATGTTCCCAGACGGGTTTTGTCCACGTTTCACCGGAGTGAAACCTGAAATCTTGAAGCGGTTTTCCCCCCACACAGGGACGTTGGCCAATATAGTGCTAAAGTACACACACACACACACACACACACACACACACACACACACACACACACACACACACACACACACAAGGAAGATGCAACTCACTCACAAGTGGAGGCAAGGAGACTGATGCAATAGCGGTGTCATAATCCTGTGTGGTGGGGGTCAAAGGTCACAGCAAAACACACACACACACACGCACACACAAGCACCTGAACAGGTATTACCAGATAACTGACATTTTCAGTGATCTTTTGCGCTGTTGCAGCACATAGGCGGCTTCAGGAAGCAGCTACGCGTTGGGCAATGCGTTGGGCAATGCGTTGGGCAATGCACGCTTCATTATCTGAAGGAGACACTGGGGACTTTCAATGGAAACCCGTCGGTTTCAGAACCAACCCGAGGGCAGAGGAAGTACGATGAAGAGGAAGAACACACTCTCGGGACCGGCTCTCTGCTGTTTCTTCCTCCCCGTGTGACCTTTACAGGTGATGTTCTGCCGCTCGTTCCCAGGCAGCGTCATGTGTAAACAGGCCATGAAGTCAATGTGCACGAAAGCCACGAAATCATAAACCAGGAAGTGAAAGCCCGGTGGAGGTGGAGGTGAAAGTCTTCAGCCCAGGAGTCCACGTCTGTTGTTGTTTTAACACAAACCACGCTCTTCTTGTAGGAATAAAGAAGTAGTTTTGTTGGTTAAACCTAACTATTTTACAGTGTTTACCAAAACTTAACTTATTTTACCATCTTTTCTTAAAGCAGACTAAATATTTCACAGTTTTCCTCAACATAAAGTATTTACACATCATCACTTAATCACAATCACTGAGCAATGTCCGCAGCTTCCTTTATGTTTAATTCATACTAATTTAAAGCTGAACCATGATGTTCTTTGTTCTGAGGAGTTGCGCTTCACTACAGAAACTACACGTTACAACGTTAGCCGTGAACGTTTCACACGGCTAACAATGCACTACTATGTTAGCCGGTAAGGTTTCAAATGGCTAACCGCGCATTACAACGTTAGCCGGGAACATTTCACACGGCTAACCACACGTTACGTTAGCCGGGAATGTTAAACACAGCTAACAACATGCTAACCTCTAATTGGGTAAAAATATGACCGTTAACATAATAATAATTATCCGCTCAACTAATAAAGTCCAGTTCCTGAATTTAAAGTGTTTTAGTGGCGATACGCTGACCTTCAGAACGTCTGGTTGACCTTTAAAACTACACACAGTCCAGAGGCCAGCTGACTGTAAGTAGCTGCACATGAAAAGAGCCTCCTGGGCCACCGTAGGACACACAGAGCTGCTTACTCAGTCCTGACACATTAACAGAGTACAAGGAAGAAAAGCGTCTGTTTCAGGAAGTTTTTTTAATTAAATACTAAGCACGCAATAAATTAAACATTATCAAACAACAAGCGTCAGAAACACAGCAGTTTCCTGAGCTGAAGTATTTATTCAGCTTTATTTATCACTTTCTAAGAAATAAGGAGGTGAAAGAGGGAACAGATAATCTCTGGAGGGGCCTGACTATAACAAGGAAGGAACATTAGACAAAAGATAAGTGAAAACAAAGAGTTGTGATTAAGAATAAAGCAGTAAAAACAACAAGTCGGTCTCGGTCACATAGACGTAAGCATCTGGAGGAAGTAAAAGTCCCAACAGGCTTCCATAGGTGAACCTGCAGAAGGATTTTGCATATTCCTGTTTTTCACTTCAGGGAGCTGAAAGCGGCGAACCCTCAACCTGATGGAGCACAACGAGTCCAACGCAGCGCTCTTCCAGAGAAGTGCATCAGAAGTCATTTCATAATTCAGTGTGTGTGTGTGTGTGTGTGTGTGTGTGTGCTCATCAGAGGGTAGTGTAGCATCTTAGTTTTGTACTTTTTAGAAGCCTTTGAAGACACTTTGTTTTTTGTTCATTTATATGTTTTTTAGCAAACTTTAAACTTTATTGTTAAAAGTGTTTTGCAGTCGACAACCTGTGCAGCTGAAATATTTTAATCTCTTTAGATAATAAAATTGTTCAATGTGCATGAACAATGAAAAAAAGACAACAAAGAGACACACAACTACCACAAAGAGACACAAAAAGACAGAAAAGAGACACAAGACGACCACAAAATGACACAAATCCACAAAGCAGCACAGAAGCGGTTCAGCTCCACTCGGTTACGTCATCGCCGTGAAGTGTCTCTTCCTCTTCCTCTTCTCGTCGAGGAAGAGGAAGAGACGACTGACGGAGAAACACAACAGGACGCGTCCGTCGCCAGTTTCTAGGGAAGCGCTCTTTTCAGCGAGCGTCCTCGAACGCAACCAAACGCACAACCACTGTGACCTCAACGTGACCTCAACGTGACCTCAAAGTGACCTCATTGTGACCTCAACATGACCTCAAGAGCTCCACCTCCATTTTTTAAAAACTAGAGGTTAATAACTGCTTTATGAAGCATTAGTCTATTATTTATTAACATTAATACAACTTTTTAAGGAAGCTATACACTGAACAATTCGGGTGTTAGATTATTTATATTTAATTCATTATTAAATTAATAATAAAAGACTGAAAATGTCACAATCTTTGTTCTACAAATACACTTTATTCGACCAAAATACACAATTAAATGTTTTAATTCATGTTTATTAGTTGAATATCTTAGTGACATAAACTAAAACATGAATAATATTATTTGAAATGACCTTAAAGGGGTTTTATCAGTTTACTTATTTTATAGATTTCTGGGGGGAAAACATGAGAAGTTGTGTGTTTGTGTTGGTTACAGTGAGTCGACAACAGAAACTCTAATAATAAAAGTAATGTGAATATAATAAATCAACATGAGGAACTGTATTTACATCGTGTGTTCATGAGGTCGTGAGTGGGCGGCGCCCTCTGCAGGCTCACGGCTGCATCGCGCCGCTCACGCTGGACGAGGCCGTGCAGCAGTGCATGATGGGACAGAGGCGCTCGTGAGCCCCGAGAGCCTCCGAGAGGCGACGCTGCTCCTCGGACAGAGAGTCAACCTCTCGCTTCAACTTCCTGTTCCTCTGCTCCAGCAGCTCACAGGCCTGGAGGAGAGGAGGGAGGGAGGGAGGAAAGGAGGGAGGAGACGAGGAAGAGGCAGAAAAGGAGGGAGGATTTAAGGACTTTCCTTCTTTTTTTTACATTTAGTGCAGTGACTTCTGTACAAATTCGTAGTTTGAGAAAATAATCCCTGATATTACATCTCTGGAGATTTACACACACACACACACACACACACACACACACACACACACACACACACACAGACACACACACACACACACAGACACACCTCATGCAGGAGGTCAGCTCTCTGTGTTTGTCTCTTCCTGCTCTTCTGGGCCGCAACTCTGTTCTTCTCTCTCCTCTTCGACTTCCTGTCTTCATCCTCTGAACCCTGACACACACACACACACACACACACACACACACACACACACACACACACACACACACACACACACACACACACACACACACACAGATAATAAAAGTATTTTCAATCCGAGGCCTCGCAGACAGACGTGTCGCCATCCTCGTTCTCACAAACTTAATCTGAGCTTGACGTCAACTCCTGCGACCTTTGACCTCTCTGTGCGCTGCAGCAGAAGAAGAAAGTGCGGCTCTCTCACGATAGAGACGTAAAGACGTAAAGACGGCGTCCGTGTGATCTCACCTCACATCCGTCACACAGGAAGCAGCTGCCGTCGTTCCTCTGAGGAGAGTCACAGTCCGACATCACCGACCGCTCGAACACTTCACTCTGGTAGATAAATAGAAGTATACATGTATAAATATGTGGAGGAACCAGGAGGATGTCGTGAGCGGCAGCCTGTCAGCGTCGTCTGGGCGCTGGCACACGGACCAGAGGCTCGAAAACAAGCTGCGGTTTCACTTCAGCTTCCTTTAACCTTTTCAATTCCTCTGCTGCTTCTTCTAAAGCGCTGAGGTCCACTTCACAGAAGTCACATGACTCGGGGTCAACACCCCCCCACGTCGACGCCCACCTGAGCAGCAGCTCCTCAACCTCTTTCTTCCTTGAAGCCCCGCCTACTTTCATCACAGAGAAATAAACTATTTCAATGAAGTGATTCAGCGAAATGAGTCAGTTTGCTTTTATTGAATCAACTTAATATCATGAAAAGAACAGTTTCATCAGCAGAAATATGAGACACACATGTAATATGTGTAATACTAATGCAGATCTTTACTGACAGCAGGCTGAAACTTCTTTTTGACTCCATGATGTTCTTTTTGGGTTATTTTATGGAATTTGTTATAAAAAAAAGAAGAAAAAAGGTTGAAAATAAAGTTTGGAATTAAGAAAAATTGCCGGAAAATGGCGGGAAGTTTGTGAGCAGGAAGTGGAAGAGAGCATTTTTTATATATATAATATTAACAAGATGCCAAGAGGAGCGTTGCAGGATTCCATCGGACGCGTTTCAGTCCTGAAGACTCTTCACTGCATGAAGGTAAACCTTCTCCAGCTGGTTCAAGAGAAACCACGTGAATGTCTCACTGTTGATATTTCATCACGTCCAACGTGACGGAGCCGTTACTGCACACGTTTAAAACATAATCGACCTCTAGTGGAGTCATTTCAAACCGCTGCTTTCAGAAGCCCAGATGGTCGCGGCGTCTCCTCCAGCGAGCGCTGGTGGGAAGCAGGAGTGTCACTCCGGCTCCGGCTCGCCCTGCGGTTTCTTCTCTGGAGCCACGTAGCCGTCGGTGGCGGCTGCCGCCTTCTCCGCGGCTCTCTTGATTCGCTGCCGGCTTCCCGCCGTCGTCGTCGTCGTCGCGTCCGATTGGCTGCCGCTTCCCAACACTTCCCGGTGGACCTCCAGAGTGGCGCGACTCGGCTCCAGGCCGAGCACCTCGCAGAGGCCCTCGGCCTGTTTCTGCAGAGTGTTGATGGACTACAGGAGGAGGAGACGCACAAGTAAAAACACACGCGTGTGCACCAGTGAAGCGTCTGTGAGCCGCGGCACCGCTACACGGGACGGGCGAGCTCAGGTGAAGATACCTTGATGGCCTGGATGGCCTGCTTCACCATCACGGGAGCGGCGGCCGACAAGTCCTTCATGAGGCTCTCTGGAGAGAAAGAACCGTTTCGGGTTATTTGTTAAACACACACACACACACACACACACACACACACACACACACACGTGTGTGTTAGACATGCAGAGCATTAATGTTGCCACAAAACTAAAAAAAGAATAAAAAGTAGTGATGCGTTTCAGTTCATTTGGGCGCTTTTTTTAAATGTCCAGCAGAAAGAGAAGTAGCTCTTCCTGACTATCGGACAGGAAGCACATGTGTGTCTGTGTGTGTGTTTGTTTGTCTGTGTCTGTGTGTGTCGCCACAGGAGTAAATGTACGGCGTTTCAAATACAGAGACGACTATTTTAAACAAAATATGAATATTTGTCACTTTGCTGACATCAATGAACATTCTTCTCACCGCTCTCAAAATGTTTTGTGTTGCATAAACGCGGCGTGTGTGAAGCTATTAAAAAGCTACTCGCCTTGACCGGGATCTTTGAGCAGCTCCTGAGGCTTGACGTTGTGTTCGTACAAACCCTGAAAACACACAAGCGATATGATGATGCTTTGTTACTGTTTCAGTAGTTGGGCTTCCTTACATGTATAGCTTTTATGATTAAGAATCTATCTAATCGATCTGTGTAATGATAGATATCTAAACGCTGCCGCCCTGGAACCCACCATGAGCTTACGCTCGGCTTTGAGGGCGTGGATCACGTGCGGCAGGATCTTTTTCGGGTACACGCGGCGCCTCCTGGTGGCCTCCACGATGGTGTCATCCAGCAGGCTTTCCAGATCCGTGGCCTCGTCCTCCGCTGGGAGACAGAAACGTTATTAAACTTTTATTAAATGGGACTTTATGGTCCTTCATAGTCTGCCCGTGCGACTCACCTTCAGCGTCCGGCGCCTCCTGCCACGGCTGCCCTCTCACCAGCACGTTGTCCTGAACCGCGGCCTCGAAGTTCTGTGCGGGTACAAATACACAGTTTTCAACAAGCTACACGGCAGGAAACACGTCCAGCGGCAACACACTGTGAACTCTTTAGTCTCACTATCAAGGCAAAGAAATACATTGTATATATATATATATATATATATATATATATATATATATATATATATATATATATATATATATATATATAGAGAGAGAGAGAGAGAGAGAGAGAGAGAGAGAGAGAGAGAGAGAGAGAGAGAGAGAGAGAGGCTTTGCTTAAAGTGTCTTCTACTGCCCAAATACGCTGTGTGTGTGTGTGTATCAATACCCCCCCCCCCCCCCCCCCACACACACACACACACACACACACACACACACGCACAGTTATATAAATAAATATGTTTGAGTTAATTCAATTAAAAATGTCTAGTTTTAACACTTTAGAACTTGTCATCAGACTTAAAAAGTGTGTCTAAAGTGCATAATTCTATTTAAATAAAGACCTGGCCTCTAAACCCTTTAGGCCGAAATGATAAATTGAACTCATCACATGGTAAAAATGTCTTTAATTTTGATTTGGCTTTTATAAATTAATGTTTACAGCAAAGCAAACCTTAAATTATATATTTTTCGAACGGGGTTTGGTGTGGAGTTCACCAACGACACAACGCTGCGCTCTTTGTATTAACAAAAAGTCTTAAATCTTAAATGTATACTTGACAGGAGGAGTTTTCTGCTCATTTGTTTATCTAAATGTAGAGATAGTAGTAGAATGAGCTCGTAAACAGCCAGGAAGACTCACCGCCAGCAGCTCCTGCAGTAAAACTCGCTTCGTCTCCTCGGAAACATCCGGCTGTCCGTCAAGAGCCGTCTTCAAAATGTCTTTATATTTATTTATCTGCGCCATTACTTGTTTCTTCGACGATACGAGCACTCTATACTCCTGGTTTGTGTCATCGCTGGGTAACAGTCCGCTCTCTACGGCCTCCATCTTTACCGCCAACTTGTTTATATTTTTTTTTAACGTAAACCGGAAAAGAATGCGTAACTTCCTCGTCCGACTGCAAATGCGTCCCCCCCGGAACAACACTTCTAGCGTCGCAGAAAGGTTCCACCAGTTAGTAGCGGGCGTTTCGAGTGTAGAAACTGGACAAATCTCGCAGTTTTTCAGCATAGTTTGCGCTGCTAGCGCTTGTTATTTAGATTTCATCAATGGATTTGGACTTCGTCGACCGTCACTGTCACATATCGGCCCGCGAGTTCGAAGAGGTGAGTTAATTAAGAGAAACCTAAACAAGTAGCGTTGTTTCTAGAAAGATGAGGCCCTCGTCACATCCGGTGGAGACACATTACAAGTCACTAAAGCGTGTACTGACGTTGTAAATATACACTTTGAATCCTAAAATCTGTTTATACGCAACAACATGTTGAATTACACTCACTTAAAACGTTATCTTTGTCTTTCTAGGATCTGGAGGATGTGATCCAGAGGACCACAAGGGTCAGCACACACACACACACACACACACACACACACACACACACACACACACACACACACACACACAGAAGACATGCGTGTCTCTCTTTTCATCTCTTCCTTGAGATGTCAATATGGTCAGACTGGTTTTATAGTGTGTGTGTGTGTGTGTGTGTGTGTGTGTGTGTGTGTGTGTGTGTGTGTGTAGGCCGGGGTTAATAAGAAGCCCGAGAGTTCGACAGAGTTCTCCAGCTGCAGGATCGGTGTGTATGTCTTCAGTGTTGCGTAACAAGTTCTCATGAACATACATTGTAAAGTGCTTTATGGAGAAAAGAAAGAAATGCATGAAAACAACAAGATAAGAAAAGACTGACGGCAATTTACGTCATTTTGTAACCCAACTTGAACTCGATATTTCAGAAGGGAAGTCATAAAACTACAGCTATAAAATCAGGGAGAAGTCATCCTGGTGCAACGTGGGAATAAGACTAAAAGTGATGCAATGAAGAAATGTACAATTGAAATAATAAATAAGTTGAAGATATTCAGATGCAAGGCATACAATATGTTCCTCATATTCTGCGTGTCTCATCTCACTGAAGTAAAAAGTGAAACCGTGAGAACAGAACTCGATGTAAAGAACAAAAAACAAAGAATGTTTGCGTTGCCCCGTCCAGCTGCTCGCCGCTGGATCTCCTCTCGTGTTTATTGTTCGGCGCGGGTCCGACGGTTTAAATCCTCCTCCCCGCAGTTATCCGCATCTGGTGCCCCCCCCCGCGCTTCAGGACCTGCACCCTGCTGCAGGGCGGCGAGGGCCCCGGTGCCGCCGCGGCGTGAAGCCTCAGGTAGCGACAACACTCCGCTCCTCACGGCGTCCTCTTTGATTGTTTGACTCCATTCATCCCGAGAGCAACCTGACCCGGTCTCGCTCCGCAGGGGGCGGGGCCCGGGTGAGGAGCCCGGGGCCTCGTGAGGAGATTAAGATAACATTGAAAGTAGAAGAATACAACCACATGAACCTTCCGGCATAGAAAGTTGCTCCTCATAAAGTCAACAGAAGTCTTGGGAACAGGAAGTGACCATATAAGGACTGAGGAGTGACGAAGAGACGGTGTATACGACTCCGGTGTCGACGACTCTGGTGTCGACCTGTCAATCACCTTGTAGCCCCGCCCCTAAAGCGTCCCCTGCTTTGACTCTAAATGACCATAATGTACTAAATGAACATCATGCTGTGTAGAAGAAGACTTGACACTAGAGATGGAGACCATTGCTATGTTTGAATGTTGGAAGTTTAAATCATGAACCAGATTATTATCGGATTCATTATTTTGTACTTGTACACCTGTTGCACCAGTATATTCACGTTGTACATTCTTGAGCCTCTTACAGTCACTTTAATGCAACCCGACCAGCCTCACAGAGGGAGGAGGACACTGTCCTCACTTTCAAGGTCGAAAACGTTGGTCCCCACAAAGATAGAAGGCCGGACACACACACACACACACACACACACACACACATTGCTGCACGCTTGATGTTCCTCGATTGTCTTAAACTCATGAAACATGAATCCTGACTCTTAATTAATGGTGACATTAAGCAGATTAAACCAGTTAAAACTCGCAACGCGCCTCCTAATCTTCCCTGGGAGGAGAAGTTAGCCGCACACACACACACACACACACACACACACACACACACACACACACACACACACTAGCACATACACACCCTTTATTCTGTGGCTGCCTGTTGAGGAATGTGTGTGTGTTTGTCAGAGCAGATTTCAGCACCACAAGGCCTTAAGTCAACGGGCCCACACAAATGTTATCGTTATAGATCCTCCTCCTGCAGCTGCGGTGGGAAGCGGTGGTGGAATGTAACTGCGTGTTTTTTGTTGTAATTCTATAATCTGCCATTTTCTACTTCTCCTCCACTACATCTTCAGAGGTATATGTTGTACTTTTTTTTTACTGTACTACATCTCAGGTGGTATTTATTGTACTTATAAACTGTTCAGCTTGCCGCTGCACAAAACGCACACTGACTTTTCCCCAAAATTCAAAGCTAGCATGCTGTTTCCTGAGATGGCCTGAGGGGGCGCCAGAGGCAAGTTAAGGTTCCTACAAGGAACAAAATCGATGATAATTCATGGCCACCATGATGCTGTCTTTCTAATCCTGGTGGAGACGTTTATCTCTGGCCCGAAGTTCTGGACGGACAACATTAATTCATGTTACATGTAATACATAATAGTTGATTTATTTTTAGTGAACAGGTGGAAACAAAAACCAACAAGGCAAAGGTGAACACTTGTAATACAACTTTAACTCTTAATAAAAGTGGATATTTTATCATTAATTGTATTGATGAACAATAAACATGGAGGTTTCTTCAGGTCCCGTGTGTGTTTGTTGTCGCTACACCAGCTGTGATTGATCTGGAGAAGGAGAATAGAGGCATTACATAAATACATATAGATGTATTTGTATATTTACGATGTACACATATTGAATATGTTTCTTATATAAACTGATATCATGGCTTTAAATGATGTCGTGAGATTATAAAAAAGTGAAAAGTGATGGAAAATTGATTAAAAGTCATGGAAATTTGGTTAAAAGTCAAAAAGTCAAGTTTTTTAGAGACCTTGACGGTGATATATATATATATATATATATATATATATATATATATATATATATATATATATATGGCCATTGCGGACATTATTATGGGTATCTCTCCGCTTCTTACGGCTCTCTTCGTAGTGTCTCCTCTCCGGCAGCTTGGCGGCGGGCGGCCGCTCGCTGCGGGCCGAGCCGCGCGGCGCTCCTGCCGGCGTAGCGGTGAGCAGCCCCGGGCTGCTGCGCAGGTGACCCCGGTAGTGTCTCCTCTCGGCCCGCGGGGGGTTCACCTCCACCTGACACCACGTCTCCCTGCGCAGGTTCAGCTCCAGGAGAGCCCGCTCCTCCGCTCCGGACATTTTATTTTTTATGTTTCGGGGGGTTGAGGTTGATTTACTTCTTTGTTTTTCTGGCTATAAATTACCGTTAAGTGCATTCGGTGTCGTGAGGCAACGGGACACCCGGAGAAGAAGATGCGCGCCTCAAAGATCGTTCATGCTTGAGAGGATGAGTTACTCTGTGGAGAAGTTAACAGATTTTTGTGCGTCCTGATTACTCAATCAAACAGAGTGAAGGTTAAAAAGTGAAACTATCGGCACTGCAATCAATTTATTTTTGAAATGTAAAATGCATTTCTGTTTAAAAATATAGTTTTGTTTGGAAATCCCAAACTTTAATTGCTTCGTCCATAGTTTTACTCTCAAACATGTTCTGTTTGTTTGCATAATTCAGACACACGTCCCATAATGAAAGCAGATCACTCTCACTACTTTTTTTTTTTACATATAAGATAAGATGCGATAAAATAATCCTTATTAATCCCACAGTGGGGAAATTGCAGGATTACAGCAGAAGTGCACACAAGAGAAGCAATAAAAAATCAAGTAATATAAATAAGCAGTACTAAAAACTGTAATAAGAACAGTAAAGAAGAATACAGTAGCAATATTAAATATATACAAGGAATACGAAAAACATTTGAATGTATATAAAGTAAGTATATAAAGTACTTAAATATATTGCACCAAATATAGACTTTAGTCCAGAAGGATACATAAATATGTCTCATATGTCATGTGGTATTTATTACACAAGATATCTTTTCAGAGCCAACTCTTATCTCATCAAAATGGTTAAATGACAGGATTTATCTAGTGAGAGAGAAAAAGTCTCCTCCTTTATGGTACTTTGAAATCGAGACAGAGTGAGAGCTCCTCTTGCCCTGAGGTTATTTGATCCTCCTGAGACAGACCAACAAACAGTTCAACTGCACAAAGTATTGTGTGTTGTACCCTCAGTAGAACTGGACTGTCCTACAGATTGTTTTCATTACAACCTGAATAATAACTCCTTGCTGACTGACATTCCATGGAATTAATACATTTTATTTCCCATTCAGATTAGGATCCTGCAAAAAAGAATGCCATTTTAGGGTTTGAATTTATTTTGATAACTGTTGCTGAAACAATGAAGGTGGTGTAATAAGTGAGTTTCATGTGGGACTCGACGTGTACCTGCTGCAGTGGAGTCCCACAGGGTCAAACGTGATTAGGATTAGAGCAGATAACGGCCTGAGCACACGGACACTAATTGAGAGTATTAAGACAAAGCAGTGTTTGCCATTTATTTAAATGGGTTTGTTTAGTTCATCGTTCAAGATAAGACACTGCATTAAAATACTATATTATCATAATATATATATATATATATATATATATATATATATATATATATATATATATACATATATATATATATATATATATATATATATATATATATATATATATATATATATATATATATATATATATATATATATATATATATATGTGTGTGTGTGTGTGTGTGTGTGTGTGTGTGTGTGTGTGTGTGTGTGTGTGTGTGTGTGTGTGTGTGTGTTTATAATAATAAATAGCCCCATGCAGGCGGCAGTACCCGTCAGCCTCTTGCTGCTCTGCTATTGGCTGATCAGAAGCTCGCGCGACAGTGTCGGCTGAACAAAAGATAGAGGAACCGCTTCAGAGAGAGAGAGACGCACGAGCCGCGCAGACCGTCAGTACGTCACAGAGAACAACCGGATGTTCTGTGGAAGTAAAGCTTTAAAATGTCTGAGCGCTAGCATGTTCTGTAACGCGGCGTAGCGGCGTTTTCTCCTCGCTTCCCGCGTCGCAGCGAAGCAAATATACAAAGAAGAAGAAGAGCGAAAGCGTCCCAACGGACATCATGGTCGCCGGTGAGCTAGTGCAGGAGCATGTGCGCGCGGACACCGGCGCACTTGACGACATCGCGCTGGCCAGGAAGAGTCTCGAGCCGGAGGGAGCGGCGGACCCGACGTATGGAGGAGCGACAGCGACGGGCGGGGCCGGGGAGACGGATGCCGCCCGGGAGAAGGAGCTGCCGCCGCCGGATGAGAGAGAGGCAATGCTGCCCAACGGAGGCGGGGGAGGAGGCGGAGACGCGGCGGACGCGCGCGAGACGCGGCTGTACGCGCGCCGGTTCGCCGTGCTGGCCGTGTTCGGCCTGTACTCGCTGGTGAACGCCTTCCAGTGGATCCAGTACAGCATCATCGCCAACGTGTTCACGCGCTTCTACGGGGTGAGCAACGTCATGGTGGACGGGCTGTCCATCGTCTACATGGTCGTCTACGTGCCGCTCATCTTCCCGGCCACCTGGCTCCTGGACCGGAAGGGTCTGCGGCTAACCGCTCTGCTGGGCGCCGGCCTCAACTGCGCCGGCGCGTGGCTCAAGTGCGCCAGCGTGAGCCCCGCGCTGTTCGGCGTCACGGTGGCCGCGCAGGTCGTCTGCTCCGTGGCGCAGGTGTTCATCCTCGGCCTGCCGTCGCGCGTCGCCTCGGTGTGGTTCGGGCCCAGCGAGGTCTCCACCGCGTGCGCCGCCGCCGTGCTGGGGAACCAGGTGAGTGCGCGTGCCCGCGTATGAATGACATGGCTGTCATTTCATACAAATCAAGTCACAAATAATGTATTATTATAGATTATGATACAGTAAAGTCATGGAAAGTACCGCCATCTTTACTGGCTGCAACATCAAAGTCATACACAGTGCATTTATAAGTATAATGTATATTGTTCTGCAAAATAAGTACTTTAATGATTATACATTTGCAGTTTTAAATGCATGTTTGAACGTATAATATGAAAGTGCTTACCAGCAGAATAGAAAAAATCAAAAAAAAGAATAGAATAGAAAAGAGATGGAGCAGAAAATACACTTGAGGTGTAGTACTTGTGAACACAACAGTACACAATGACATAATAATGCTACATAATTAAGTAATACACCAGAATTTTGTAACCAAACCTTTAATTTCACTGTAATATGATAAAACACTCCTTATAAACAGGTTGATGAACCTCACCTCTCTCTCTCTCTCTCTCCCTCTCTCTCTCTCTCTCTCTCTCTCTCTCTCTCTCTCTCTCTCTCTCTCTCTCTCTCTCGCTCGCCCCCTAGTTAGGGACCGCCATCGGCTTCCTGTTGCCTCCGGTGTTGGTTCCCAATACGCCCAACGACATCGAACTCATGGGGCGCAACATCAGCATCATGTTCTACGGCACCGCCGCCGTCTCCACCGCCCTCTTCGTCCTCACTATTATAGGTACACACACACACACACACACACGTCGCCTACGTGCCGCCATCGGCCTCAATTTGCAGTTCAGGGACCTCTGAAGTCCCGCGAGGGGACGACGCGAACAATCGCACAACGGAGGTGTGTGTTTCTGTGCTTTATGTCCTCACAAGGATGGAGGAACGCTCCAGAAGTCACTCCTGTGAGCGACCAGCTCGGGATTAAGATTTGAGTCACGTGTGGAGAGTAGAATGGGATTAGGTTTAGGGTGAAGGTAAAGACCCGTGGTGAAGTGTTGTGGTTTCATACCAACAGAGTTAGAGGTGAACTAGACCCCACAGAGCCAGAGGATTATTCATAATTATATTAGAATAAAGAGAGTACGACACAGCTTCAGAGGTTCAAGCTGTTGTTTTGTGTGTGTGTGTGTGTGTGTGTGTGTGTGTCCATCCAGTGATTAAGGACCGCCCCCCGCTCCCTCCCAGTCACGCCCAGGCCGTCCTGCCGAGCTCGCCCACCGAGGATTACTCCTACAAGCAGTCCATCGTCAACCTGATGAAGAACAAGGCCTTCCTGCTCCTCCTCGTCAGCTACGGTGGGTGTGAGAGTGTGTGTGTGAGTATGAGAGTGAATGTGTGAGTGTGTGTGTGAGTGTGTGTGTGAGTATGATGATATGATGATTTCTATCTCGCTGGGGACCAACACCTGACATATCACTCACCCTCTGGGGACCAACTTTCCCCGTAAGTGAGAGAGTGAAAGTGAGTGTGTAAGAGTGAGTGTGAGAATAAGTGTGTAAGTGAGTGTGTGAGAGTAAGTAAGTGTGTGTGTCTGTGTGTGTGAGATCCGTCACACTTCCCCTATGACAGTGCCTCTCAGGCTCGACTTCAAACAGTCGAGGGTGCGTTCAGGGTCACGCTCTTGTTTGAACCGGTCGGTGCATCGACAGCTGAATGCAAACAAACGTTATCTATTAAAATCACAACGTCAGTGTGCAGAAGCCCTGCAGCCGTTTGAATCCACTAGAGACATAATAAGATAAATAAAAAGCTCTTTGTTTCTGTTCGCCTGCAGGTATCATGACGGGTTCCTTCTACTCCGTGTCAACACTCCTCAACCAGATGATCATGGCCTGCTATGAGGTAACAACACCTGTTGGTTCCACCTGCGTCTTATGAAGGCAGGACGCGCTTTACTATTAGTACATTACTCTTATCTGTGATTGGGAACGCTTTTTTGCAAAACACTTTTTCGTAAAAAGTTTTTTCTCCCCAAAAATTTTCGCGCCAAATTTTTTTTTCGCAAAAAAATTTTGGTAAGAAAGTTTTTGCAATTTTTTTTTTGGCAAAAAAATTTGAGGCAAAAATTTTTCCCCCCCAAATTTTTTTTGCATTTTTTTTTTTCGCTAAACATTTTGGTAAGAAAGTTTTTGCAATTTTTTTTTTTTGCAAAAAAATTTGAGGCAAAAAATTTTTCCCCCCAAATTTTTTTTTTGCAATTTTTTTTCGCAAAACATTTTGGGCAAAAATGGTTTTGCGGAAAAAAAAAGAAAAAAAAAATTGGAGCAAAAAAAATTTTGCAAAATTTTTTTGGCAATTTTTTTTTTTTTGCTAAACTTTTCAGAAAAAAAAAAAATTGCAAAATGCTTCATTATAAAAAAAAAAATTTTTTTTTTTGCAAAAAAATTTGAGGCAAAAAATTTTCCCCCCCAATTTTTTTTTGCAATTTCTTTTCGCAAAACATTTTGGGCAAAAATGATTTTGCGAAAAAAAAAAAATTGGAGCAAAAAAAATTTGGTGCAAAAAATTTGGAGCAAATTTTTTTTTTTGCTAAACTTTTCAGAAAAAAAACTTGCAAAATTCTTTATTGTAAAAAAAAATAAAAATATTTTTTTTTTTTGAGGCAAAAAGTTTTCCCCCCTAATTTTTTTTTGCAATTTCTTTTCGCAAAACATTTTGGTAAGAAAGTTTTTGCAATTTTTTTTTTTGCGAAAAAATTTGAGGTAAAACATTTTCCCCAAAATTTTTTGGGCAAAAATGGTTTTGCAAAAAAAAAAAAAAGAAAATTTGGAGCAAAAAAAATTTGGAGCAAATTTTTGGGGAATTTTTTTTTTTGCAAAACTTTTTCGAAAAAAAAAGAATTTGCAAAATCCTTTTTTTTTTGTAAAAAAAATTTCTGAAAAAAAAAAAATCCCAAATTTTTTGGGGCAAAACTGTTTTTCCCCAAAGAAAATTTGTAAAACACTTTTTTGTTGAAAGTTTTTTTGCAAAATTGCTTTTCGAAAAAAAATTGGGCAAAACTGTAATCTGGAATATGAGGCGGTACATGAAAAAAAGAAAGTGGGTGGAAAGATGGCCTGAGAAAGAGAGAGAGAGAGAGAGAGAGGGAGAGAGAGAGAGAGAGAGAGAGAGAGAGAGAGAGAGAGAGAGAGAAAGAGAGAGAGAGAGAGAGAGAGAGAGAGAGAGAGAGAACAAAGAAACGTTTGATGGCGTTGATGAGACATAAGCTTACTGTCTGAGTTCATTAGCTGTTTTCACGCATGCCTGCTGCCCATACACACTCTTTCACACACACACACACACAGACACACGCACACACACACACACACACACACACACAGACATAGAGAAAGACTGAGTCACTCACTCTGAAATCCTTTCACACACTCGCACTGACTGACTGAAAGGTATTTTCTTAGCAATACACACTGTCTCTGACACACACACACACACACACACCCTTGCATGAACTTCTCAAACTCTGTCAGATGACTTAACCGCCCCAAACTCACCATACACACTTACTTACAGAACATGTGGCTGGCTAATGGTCGACCTGCAAGATCTGACAAGTTTAGAGTCAAATAAAAAGTTCTCGAGTCAGCGGTTTGTTGTCCTATTAAGGCTAATTCACACGTTAACACATTCACACGTTAACACATTAACACATTCACATGTTAACACACCTCATCTCCTCTCCTCAGAACCAGGAGTTGAATGCTGGGAGAATCGGTTTGACTCTGGTTGTCGCTGGGATGGTCGGCTCCATCCTCTGTGGCGTGTGGCTGGACCACACCAAGATGTACAAGTAGGCAACACACATACACACACACACACACACACACACACACACACACACACACACACACACACACACTCTGCTGGACCATAATTTACTAAATGAACATCATGGTGGATTTGCCCCCTGGTGGTCAGGAGAGAGAATGCAGCTTCAACACATGAAGCATAGACTTCTATACAACCAGAGTGGTAAGCGTGGTGTTTGTGTTCCACAGGATGACGACGCTCATCGTGTACGGCCTGTCGTTCCTCGGCATGCTGGTCTTCACCTTCACTCTGGACCTCGGCAGCATCATCCTCGTCTTCTTCACAGCCGGCGCTCTGGGGTTCGTGTGACCGCGCCTACTCTCGTAGTTCACGGCCAGTAAACTGGATAATATGTTTGGCCCAGTGTGTATATATACAGTGCGTGACCATGTTGAGGGTCACCGTGTGTGTGTGTGTGTGTGTGTGTGTGTTGCAGGTTCTTCATGACGGGTTACCTGCCGCTGGGCTTCGAGTTCGGGGTGGAGATCACGTACCCCGAGTCTGAGGGGACGTCGTCAGGACTCCTCAACGCCTTCGCTCAGGTGGGCCGGGTCGACCAGAAGAGTCCTGCAAGAAGCTGCACGCCGATCCTTCACAGCCAGTAACCGTGTGTGTGTGTGTGTGTGTGTGTGTGTGTGTGTGTGTGTGTGTGTGTGTGTGTGTGTGTGTGTGTGTGTGTGCAGTTTTTTGGGATCATCTTCACTCTGATTCAAGGCAAACTGACCACCGACTACACACCGCTGATTGGGAACATCTTCCTCTGCTCCTGGATCTTCCTGGGAATACTGCTCACCGGTAGGCTGTGTGTGTTTGTCTGTGTCTTTCTGTGTGTGTGTGTGTGTGTGTGTGTTCTTCTGTGCTCGTCAAACCAAAATTACAGAGATGTGATATTTCCTTGTTTGTGGTTTCAGCTTTAATTAAGTCAGAACTGAAAAGACACAACGTCAACATGGAGGCGGACAGCAACCACATGAAAGCAGTGAGTACACACACACACACATACACACACACACACACAAAATAGGGTTTGTCGTCAAGTCAATGAGTTTTTGCTAAATAAATAATAAATATGAGTTCAGCATGAACAGTGAAGCACAAAGCCTCTGGTTTGGTTCCCGTGTTCCTGCAGCTTCCTGACCTTCTGGACTCACATTCCTGGACGTTCCTCTGGTTCCCCGAGCCGAGTCCAGACAGAAGCCTCTGACTCTCTCTCTCCGTCTCTCTCTCTCCTCCCTCCAGCTTCCCGCCAGGCGTCCCGAGGAGAAGGAGAAGACCAACGGCGTCGGCCTGGAGCCGTCCCTCAGCTTCTCCCGTGAGACCTCGCTGTGACCGCCAGCGAGGGCCGAACCCGTGAAGGACCCGGGACGCTCGCCGGCACCCTGAAAAAAAGATAACCGGCTCGCTTGATTTACTCTGTATTTAAGTTGCCAAGCTCCTCAATCAAGCACAGAGCCATGATCTGCAGGGGGGAGGGGCAAAGAGGAAAGGGGAGGAGCCTCTCGTTCTCCTAAAACACCTGCAGAAGAAGATTACACTCCAATGGACAGACCTTTGGGTTTCATGATGGAGTAAAAACAAAAGAGAAGGCTGCAGAAGAAGCAACTGAGCTTTGCAAAAGAAAACCAAGCGTCCACTTCCTGCTTCCCCGTCACGAAGCAGGAAGTGGAAGCTTTACTTCCTGTGACGGGGAAGCAGGAAACAGGAAGTGGAAGCTTTACTTCCCGTGACCACGTGATGGGGAAGCAGGAAGTGGACGCTTGCTTTTCTCCTTTCTGGCGTCGGCGGGGCGGAGCTCGAGAGCCGCTCTGATTGGCTGCAGAGGAGTTTACTTGAATTTGACTTCACAGGTCATGGAGGTTGACGTTTGTTCTTCCTTTTTGACACCGGTGTGGACATTAATGTCTCTTTTTTAGCTGGAATCCATAAACAGCTGAAGGTCACGGGACAGAGCGAAGAGCTCTTTGACTCCATCATCATCATCATCATCATCATCATCATCATCATCGAGCTTTGGCCTCGACTCACGGGCCACATTAGAAGGAGCGGCCATTTTTAAAAACTGCTTATTCTATCTGATGTGTCCAGACATGACATCGTTCGCTCATGAAGAAGACGATGACATCACAGAAACAACCCTCTGCAGTAGAATATGAAACGTCTCGTGTGTGTCGTCCTCTCTGCACAATGTGAACAACTTTTAGTGCACAATAAGACAAATACTCGCACAACTTGAAGCGTCGCACTGTCAAAGGCTTGAGATGAGTCGTCCGTGTTCCTGTGTGACAGCGCCCTCTGGTGGAGCGGAGAAGCACAAAAGATAAAAAGATGATTTCTTTAACCATTTAGACTAAAAAAATACTAAAAGTCGACAGCTTTATAGTTTGAAAATAGATGCAAAATGTGTAATTAGTTCATTTCAAGTTGTTTGTTTGAAACCTGACAAAACAGAAGTAAAACACACATCAACTATCGCAATTATTCTTTTGGTAAATGACATATATTTTGTCTTTATCCCTTTAAAAAATGCAAAAAAAAAACATTCAAGCGTTTAAATCATCAAAGAAACGGTTAAATATTGTTACTTGGTGATGAAACGTCATCGTTGTGAGTTTTGAGAATATGAATCAGAAGCACTTTGCTCATGTTGACGCCGTCAACTCTTCTGTTTATCTATTTATTTGTTTGTTTTTCAAGCCTTTTAAAACCTTCATGTGTTTTCTTTATGATTGTTTTACACGTTTTTTATATTTTTCTGTAACTTAACAAATGAAGATCTTACATTTTTTGTTGTCTAGTTTTTATAACAGTCTGTAGAGCACTTTAGTTTAGACCTTTGGTCATGTGACTTCTTCATCAAAGGGTTAACAACGTGAGTCATCAGGATGAAAGCTGCTGAAGATTCAACTCGTGAAACATTAAATGTTTTACAGTTAAAAGTTGTATTTTACGTCATAAACGTTTTCTCTTCTTGACCAAAATACATTTTAAAGTGCAAAGAGACAGACGGAGCATTTTGTGTATTAAACCCACTGAAGTCACACCAACGTCTCCTCCTCTTCCTCCTGCTCTTCCTCCTCCTCTTCCTCCTCCTCCTCCTGATGCAGAGGCCTCTTTACACGCTCCTGTCAATCAACGCCTCAGAGGCGGGACATGTTCAACGAGACAGGACGATGAAGACTCAGGGTTTTTAAAAAATGTGTGTCTGTGTGTTTATATGTGTTTGTGTGCATGTGTGTGTATGTCTGTGTGTATAAATGTGGGTGTGACTGTATATGTGTGTATGATTACATATGTATGAGTGTGTGTATATATGTGGGTGTGAGTGTAGTATATATATGTCTGTGTATATATATGTGTGTGTGTGTATATATGTGTGTGTATATGTCTGTGTATATATATATGTGTGTGTATATGTCTGTGTATATATATGTGTGTGTGTATATATATATATGTGTGTGTATATGTCTGTGTATATATATGTGTGTGTGTATATATATGTGTGTGTATATGTCTGTGTATATATATGTGTGTGTGTATATATATGTGTGTGTATATGTCTGTGTATATATATGTGTGTGTGTATATGTCTGTGTATATATATGTGTGTGTGTATATGTCTGTGTATATATATGTGTGTGTGTATATATATGTGTGTGTATATGTCTGTGTGTATGGCTGCGTGTATATGTCTCTGTGTGTATATATATGTGTGTGTGTGTGTGTGTGTCCATGTATATATGTATGGTTGTGTGTATACGTGTGTGTGTGTGTGTGTGTGTGAGAAGACGTTACTCATGAACTCAGCAATGACATCATCACTTCACTCTGTCGGGGTCTCTTCAGCAGCGAGGTCTTCTGACCCCTGAAGTTTCCCCTGAAGGTCTTTGTGATGATTCAACACGTCTCAGTGTTTCATTTCTGCTCCGGCCGCCACGAACCACATGGAGGAAGTAAAGAAATGATGGTGTCAGCAGATACCAACACAACCAACACCAGCGCCTCACAAATGACCGACATCTAGCACTCACACACTTTACTGAGAAAAACAGTGTTTTTTCCTTTTTTTGAGTGCTCTCAGGATGCACACACACACAAACACACACACATACAAGCACACACATGCAAGCACACACATACTCTGACACGCCAATACACACACACATAGAGAGAAACACACACTTACATACACGAACAAACACACATGCAAACACACACACACTCACACACATGCAAGCACACACATACTCTGACACACCAATACACACACACATAGAGAGAAACACACCTACAGAAATGTACACACACTCACACACATGCAAGCACACACATACTCTGACACGCCAATACACACACACACACACACACACACACACATAGAGAGAAAACACACCTACACACACTAACAAACACACATGCAAACACACACACACACTCACACACATGCAAGCACACACATACTCTGACACACCAATACACACACACATAGAGAGAAACACACCTACACAAATGTACACACACAAACACACACACATGCAAACACACACACTCACAGAAACACACCTACACACATGTACACACACAAACACACACATGCAAACACACACACACACTCACAGAAACACACCTACACACATGTACACACACAAGTACACACACAAACACACACATGCAAACACACACTCACACACATGGTAGCACACACATACTCTGACACACCAATACACACACACACATAGAGAGAAACACACATGTACACACACAAACACACATATGCAAACACACACACTCACACACATACTCTGACACGCACATACACACAAACACACACCAGCACTAAAATGATCTGCGTCTTCACATTTCATTCACATGAATTAGTCCTGGAGTTCCACAAGGTTCTGTGTTTGGACTCCTTCTACTCACCTGATGGTTGTTGTTTTTTGGAGATTGTTATCATTATGGATCAGTTCTATCTGTCGATCAAGCCACCGGCTAAACGTCGCTCGGTACTATTAGTCATTTTCTCTGCAATGCTATTAATGACACAGGAAGGAAGTTCCATCATCAGCTCGACATCTCTGGAGGCGACACAGAAGCCTCACAGTTCACCTCCGTCTCCAGAGAGCGAACACGATGATCCGGCTGGAGTTAATGCTCCTTTGTGTGCTTCACTTTGAAGGTAACTCAAATGTTCTTCTATTGTTCAGATGTCTATTTATTTACTTTTTATTTTTACAAAAGTCACTCTCATTAGCGTCATTATTTTCTGAAAGAAAAGGGGAAAAAAACAGCGCAGGAAGCTAACATGTAATATTTTTTTGATGGAAATAGATTTGGTTTAATTTCTAAATAACATTCAGCCTTCGGTTTGTTGGTTCTCTCTCGCGCTCGTCTTGTCCACAAACATTGTTTTAAAGTCTTTGATTCTGCGCCACAATGTCTCGGTTTATATACACAGTCTTTACAACAACAGGAATGGCGCCATCTGGTGGCCGTAAGGGAGAATTACAATATTTTACTGCTACTTGCCACAAGTTAAAATAGCCGATTAAGAAGCCACTCTGATAAGCTTGAGCAATCTTTATGACTCGTAAAATAGAGTTTAAGTTGCATTATATGAGAAGAAAAATGGAGTTAGTTCTTAAAGTATCTCAAATATGGACTGAATATTCAGCCTGTGTTTTATTTGAATAATCTTTTCATACTTGCATATATTGATAAATGTCAGAAGATTCGCCCCAAAATGCTTAAGAAAATTATTTATTTTACGGAGCAGTGGGACATTTTTGGGATATGTGCTTTTTTTTCCACCTGAAAATGCTCTCATCTGTTCATTGAATACGGAGCCATAGCCAGAGAAAGGCTAACTTAGCTTAGCATAGCAGAGACACTGGAAACTGGTGAAAACAGATGGTAAAAAAAATAATTATAAATAAAGTTTATAATGATAAAGTTATTATCAGCTATTATCTACATGCATGATAACAATAATTGAACGTGTAAATTGTCTGATAAAATAAATAAACGTCTCTCTTTTCTTTCCAGCGTTAGTCGGCGGGAAGTTGATCTACAAAAGAGCGGGAGAAGACGCCGCTCTGCCGTGCAGCGCGGCGTCCTTAAACCCGACGCTCGGCGTGTCGTGGACTTACAGCCGAGACGGAGACCACAGTCTCTCTGAGGTCGAGGGCGGGATCGTGGCGCCGAGCTCGTGGCGAGCCGCCCGGCTGAGTCTGGACCGTCGCTCTTCGCTGGTCATCCGCGGCATCACCGAATCCGACGCCGGCCGCTACAACTGTGGGTGGGGCCAGAGAGCCGGCGAGGTCGTGTACCTCATTGTTCTCACGAGTGAGTCCGCGAAAAGACATTCAAATACGCGTTGTTGTGTTCCTTCACACCTTTTCTATTTTAAGAGGCGCTCTAGACACGAGCTTATGACTCTATTTACAGACGAAACAGAAGGAGAAAGCTAACGCTAGGCTATACGCTAACAGCTTTGAATGCTGTACAATGAGAAGACGGCAACCTCTTGGTTCCTCTTCTCGTAAAAACCGCTAACTCTCTTTCCCCCGCCGCCCCGCCAGTGTCTCCATATCTACCGGGCACCAATCCAAGGAGGGGTGAAGTGGCGTTCGCGTGCTCCGTGTGGAGACACAGCGACCTCCGTCCGTGTCGCCGGGGCGGCTTCCGCTGGACGGACGCGGCAGGCGTCGAGCCGCTGGGCGAAGACGTCACCGTCAAGCAGACGCAGTGCCTCTGCGTTCTGACCGTGAAGCGTCGGAGCCTCAGCAGGACCTACACCTGCCGGTTTGAGGGCTTGAACGGGATGGGCATAGAGGAGCAGTACTCACCTGACTTCACGGGGCGGGAAACATCTGGTCCGGGTGAGATGACACCAGACACCAAACACCAGGCACCTGGTCCAGGTGAGACGACACCAGACACCAAACACCAGGCTCCTGGTCCAGGTGAGACGACACCAGACACCTCCCATACATATGAATATATATATATATATATATATATATATATATATATATATATATATATATATATATATATATATATATATATATATATATATATATATATATATATATAGAAAATGTACACCGCCGTTCAAGAGTTTGGGGTCACCCAGACAAATATTCTGATTCTCCGCAACTTCTCTCATGAACATCCTTCATGTCTAAGAACAAGAACCGACAGAGAGTTTCACATGAAAGTTCTCTCTTTCCGGCCATTTTGAGAGTTTAATGAACCCATAAATGTGAAGCTCCAGATCCTCAACCAGCTCAAAGGAAGAACAGCTTCATAGCTTCTCTCAGCAGCAGAGCTGTTTTCAAGGGTTTTCAAGGAGTCTTAAGGGATCTTTAAGGGGTTTTACGGGGTTTTCAAGGCTTTTCACGTTTTCTTAAAGTTTGTTTTAAGGCTTTTCTACTCATCCATTAGTCTTCTAAGGCGATGATAAACACAATGTACCACGAGAACACTGATAGCTGCTGGACATGGGTCTCTTTACACGATGTAGATATTTCATTAAGAACCAGACGTTTCCACCTTTTAACAATGTAAAGAGTTATTGTCATCCTTATTTAAAAATAGTGTTTTTCTTAGCAAAATAAGGACATTTCTAAGTGACCCCAAACTTTTGAACAGTAGTGTAGATGTCTGTTCATATTTCCCTGACGGTTTACTGTCTTCATCATATTTCACCACACTGCACTTTAACTGCTTTTCTTTTGCACTCGTGATGTGTTTGTTCATGTTTTTGCACAGATCCTCCCGGTTGGACTCCTCTGAGCTGCGCCATGATGCTTCTACGCATCGGAGGACTGATTCTGGTCGTCAGCATCACCGTCGTCCTCGTCAGGAAGCGATGTGAGGAAATCCAGATCTTAATTCGGTCCAACGGGTTGATAAATAAATCATACGTTGAGGTTTTGAAATCTTTTTTTCTGTACGTTTTTCCTCCAGGCATCTCAAAACCAGCTGAAGAGTACGACGACGTGAGTAACAACTTAAATATTGAGTCACTTTTTCAATGTCTGCGGCTCCTTCTGGGACTGCAAAAGCTGTTTTTTGTCCGTAAAAACTATTTTCCTGAGTCTTGTCTGCGTCGTGTTTCACAGGTGGATCAAGAGGTCCAGTATGAAAACACACAAGCAGCTTCTGCTGCCACGCGACTGTGATGATGAACTCATCGGGAAGCCAGACGGCGTTTACAACTTTATTAATCCTTATTTAGCACTTTTCTTTGGTTTCTACTTTCAACCTGCTAGGCAGCAAACAGAAGACAGTTAGCGAGCTTTTCAAAATAAAACTGAATCGGTGAACACGGTGGAGCGTTTAGCAGCTTGAGACATCGAGCTGGTGGAGACCAAAAATAGAGCTAAAAGAGTGCAAACGTCACATTCAAGGCTCCGATTTTCTTTATTCTTTTTTCTATTCTTTAAAAAAATTAATGTTTTGTTTATATATCCATGTGTTTTTCGACCAAAAAATGATGAATTGAGCTTGAATTGTTTGTGAATTATTGTACTTCTCATTCTTTTTCTGTTTTTTTTTCCTAAATAAACGTTCTGGTTTCTGATGTCAGTGATTTTAAACATCTGTATTCTTGTTCAGCCTGATGTGTGTCTTACCTTCAAATGGCATTGTTATGAATATTATTGTGTAGCTATGACTACAGACTCTTCGTCTTGTCACTCTGTGTTTGGCGCCGCTTCCTCTTTTCATGACACCACAGACGTGTCATCCACCACTTCCTTTTCTCCGCAACGCGGTTCATAGAAAAATAAAAGTTAATTTGGTTTAGCTCAGGGGTTGGACACACACACTCACACACAGCCGGGGATCAAACCGCCGGCCTTGTTTAACATTAACTGTCATATTTCGGTCTCATCTCTCTTGACTTTGGTCTGGGTCTGATGAAAGCACCGCTGTCGTGTGCAGTCTGTTGAAGACACAGAGAAGTGGCGCAACTCTTAACTCTCCAGCTGGTGGGCGTGGCCGTCCACCCACAAACAGGAAACGCATCATCGCAGCGAAGAAGGAAACGCTGGACACGACGACGTCCGCCCGCTCACAGAATGGACACCGCCGGTCTGCTGCCGGTCTTTACTTTAGTGCTTCTCTTTCAAGGTAAACCTGCTTTCTGATTAAATGTTTATCTGAACAATGTGAGACTTCCATTACTGCAAAAACAAAGGAACAACCGATACCAAGAGGCCATTTTGACACGTACGAGTCTGTTGTTATTATTAGAAACGTTCTGACCAACACAGATTTGATTTGATCCGAGTGAAACCTTTGTCTGTTCATGTTGTGTGTTGTGTGTTGTGTAGACGTGGATGGTAACTCCTCCAAGCGGGTGATTGTATTGTACTGGTAGTGTGTCTTTCCTTACAGAAGCTGTGCTCTTTTCTTTCCAGCGGTATTCAGCAGAGAGTCCTCCTCTCTCTTCTTCAGCGGAGGACAAGACGCCCTCCTGCCTTGTGCCAACGCATCACCCGCTGACACGGCATGCTCCTTCGTTTCATGGTTTTACAGCACAGATCAATATTATTTCACTGTGGTTGCGAATGGAAATGTTGTGAGTCGATTTGCATCCAGGCTGAGTTTGGACGCAACGTGCTCGTTGCTCATTAAGAACATCACGGCTGAGGATGTCGGTGTCTTCACCTGTCGGCGAAGCTGGAACGTGAATCTGGATGAAACGATGTTCATCAACGTTCTGACAAGTGAGTTTCACGTCCACGAAAAGACATTTCAAAAGGCGACGCGCGTACTACATTCCCCATACCTCTTTTGTTTCCTCCCAGTCTCTCCATCTCCACCAGGCGCTGATCCAAAGCGGGACGGTGAGGTCACCTTAGCGTGCTCTCTGAGGAGATTCACCGGCCTCACCTGCGCTCGCCGCAGCCTCCGCTGGGCGGACCAGACGGGCGCCGAGCTGCCGGACGAAGGCGTCGGCCACCGAGTCCTCAGACAGACGAACTGCGTCTCTTTCCTGACCGTGAAGCGTCTGAGCGGCCTCAGCAGGACGTACGGCTGCCGGTTCGTGGAGGCGAACCGTGTGGCGGCAGAGGCCGAATACACACCTGACTTCACAGGTATCCGATCGGTTACGCGGTCATCAACTGATGAGTATCAGAGGAGGTATTTTCAGACGAAGGGTCACGTTTTTTGATAAAAAGAGAGTGAATTTGCGTATTACATTTCTGACCACAGATGACCCGGTTGATCACACCATCACCATCATCATCGTTGTCACCGTCATCGCCATCGGCGTCGTTCTGGTCGTCACGGCTGCGGTTGTCATCAGATACAGGAAGAGAGCCAAAGTGACAGAGGGTCAGTGAAACATGCAAGGGCTCCAGTCGTTCCAGCTGCATCCTCTCTCCTGACCACCAGGGGGCGACTCCTCTGGTTGTATAGAAGTCTATGCTTCATGTGTTAAAGCTGCATTCTCTCTCCTGACCACCAGGGGGCGACTCCTCTGGTTGTATAGAAGTCTATGCTTCATGTGTTAAAGCTGCATTCTCTCTCCTGACCACCAGGGGGCGACTCCTCTGGTTGTATAGAAGTCTATGCTTCATGTGTTAAAGCTGCATTCTCTCTCCTGACCACCAGGGGGCGACTCCTCTGGTTGTATAGAAGTCTATGCTTCATGTGTTAAAGCTGCATTCTCTCTCCTGACCACCAGGGGGCGACTCCTCTGGTTGTATGGAAGTTCAAATCTGTCAGTCCAAGAAACAACCTTCTCTGAAACAGGAGCAAAAAAAAATCCTTTTGACTAAAAGCTTTAATATATTGGGGTTTTTTTCCGGCGATTTCTTTTTTTTTCTTCTCAAAATTCCCAATTTTTTTTTTTTAGTTGCCTTGTTTTCCGTTGACTATATTTTTTGTGGACACGAAAAAAAAAAAAAAAGCAAATTTTTTTTTTTCAAAAGTCTATGAAAAAAAAAATCTACGTAAAAAAAAAGAGACTACATTTTTTTCCTAATTTTATTTGGAGGGGTCTTAATTATTTTTTTGGTTCTAATTTTGTTTTTTGTGGATAAGATGCGGAAGAACTGCTCTTACTTCTGGACCGTGTTCTTTGTAGGTCCACTCTGGTTGTATAGAAGTCTATGCTTCGTGTGTTAAAGCTGCATTCTCTCTCCTGACCACCAGGAGGCGACTCCTCTGGTTGTATAGAAGTCTATGCTTCATGTGTTAGAGCTGCATTCTCTCTCCTGACCACCAGGGGGCGACTCCTCTGGTTGTATAGAAGTCTCTGAGAAAATTACTCTTTTAGAGTCAAATATACATTACCATGAAGTTGGGTAGGCTTTAGGGCGGGGCTACTTGGTGATTGACAGGTCTCTACCAGAGATGTATACGCCGTCTCTACGTCAAAAGCCAGAAAACAAAAAGTCAATTCCTGTTAGGCATTTTTTTAATTTCGCTGCAAAAGGAATGTGAACAGCAGCAACAAATACAATTCTCTGGGCAGATAAAATGGCCGACATCTTCAACTCGTCTCTGTAAACACGATAAAGCATCCAGACGGCATCAGCCTGAATGATATCATGAGTTGTGTACAAAACGATGACATTTGAAGACTTACATTTCAAAATCTTTTGTTCCAGATGTTCCGAAACTGACCCGACAGCCTGTGAGTGCAACGCTTTTTGATCTGTAAAGTCACTTATTTCACTTACTTATCCAGAGATATTCAGATAAATGTCATTAACCCTCGTGACACATTACGATGTTGTAAAGATGTGCTCACTGCTGCCACTGGTGGCCACAGGTTGTATTGCAACAACACTGATGTAGAAGGTTGGGTTCTCTCTTCTGTACAAGCAAAGTTAAGTTGCTCTCATGTGCACTTTCATATGAGGTTGAGAGACAATATTCCATCGGATGAATGCAGACAAACAGTTTATACTTTGTACTTTATAAACTGTTTTATTTGCACTCAGGATGAACCAGAGAGCCACCTGACCTATGTGACCTATGTCGGCCATGCTCGTCAACATGCCCCCCTTTACATAAACGTGAGTGGCCCGAGACACTTTTATTCGTGCAGCTGTGCTTTTCTGCTTACACAATGGCTTAATCTTACAAAAAATGTACTTTCTTAACGCACAAGTGTTTAAGTTTACACCATACGGTCAAAAGTACTTGCACACATGTTATCTTTCTGTCTATTTTTAAACAATGTGCGAAATACCCGGTGGCAATCAGTCCAGATTTCATGGATGCAAAGTCAAAGAAACTAGTGTGTGCGCACTTTGCACACACATCACGAACACTTATGATGAGCTCACGCGCACAACACAACAACACACTAACCACGTTGTGCAGCAGAATACACATGCACAATATTAACTGCTGGGCAGTAGTACACTAATAAAAAAGTTTTAGTTGACAGTTAAAAGATAAATAATTGACTTATTACTTTTTACACCCCCAACAAATTTTGCTATTGAGGCTTTCAGGGGGTCTGAAGCGTCAATCAAAGAGTCTCAAACCCCCATAGAGCCTGTTATATGGTACACAGCCTGACAGTTTATTTCAGAAAATTGTGCGTTGATAAGTTTTGTGGCTCCAGCTTTCAACATGTTTCAACATAATAGTGACCCAAAGCCAGTATTAAGTATCCATCATCATAGACAATTTAAAAGTCAATGCCGTGAATCACAAAAATCCTCTGGTTTGTGTCATCCAGGTCAAAGAGGAGGAGGTGACATATGCTACAGTCAATACTCTGGCAAGGACAGAAGCAGACAATGACCCCAGCAGCCTCTACAGCTGTGTCAGCAAACCAAAAATAAATCAGAGGAAATGAAACTTGACATGATGACAAATTCACTTATTCTGACCTCAAGAGTGTTTTTGTCAGGGAGAGAGGACTAGTGGATTCTTTTTCATACAATTTGGTATATTATATATATCTATATCTATGTCTATATATATATATATATATATATATATATATATATATATATATATATATATATATATATATATATATATAGTTAGTCTCTATATATTCAGTCTCGTCCTGCAAGGCGATGTTCACTTCGTCTGATATGCTAGCTCGACGAAATTATCCATGTGCGTCCTGGTGTTCTCACGTTTTCTTAAGTGCTTCATGTCCATTATTCCCGTATCTGTCCATGCTGGATCTGTCACTGTTGATTTAAAAAGCAAGCATTAAAAGCGAAATATGGCGTTGGCACGACTGGACCCAGCAGCTAATTTAGCCACACCATCCTGTTGTAGCTTAGCCGTCTCCACAGAAGCTGCTTCCCTTTCACGCCAGTCTGTTGTATTATGGTGAGGTCAGGTTGATCTGGGAACAGGTGTTTTACCTGTAGTTTCTCCGCCAAACTTCTTCTTTCCAACGGGTCTTGGAGGAGAGATTTTATCATGTTAGGGTTGGGTCTTCTTGTCATATCGTTAAAATGGCGTCTTGCGAGAACGCAAGAGATGAGAGTGAGAGACAAGAACGAGCACCAAACGACTTTGGACCCAAGCTGAATCTATTTCAGGACGCTGATTGGCTAAATTCTATGTTACTTAAAAACTCATCAACCACAATTGGCAGCATGGTTGGTACGGGTGGTTTTAATAGATATGGCCTTTGTTTTAGTGACCCCATCTACATCTCTCACACCTTTCCAATCCTCACTTCCGCTGCCAATTGAAGGCCAATGAAAAGATAATCTTCTTGGTTAATGGTTGAAAAGGTCGCACAAACAAAAGACAGGAAGCATACACATCAACGTGTAATCAAAACCCTTCAAGTTAATGCTCTGGCACTCTGTTGGAAATCCTCGCACAAAGGTTTGGATATCTTAAGCGCTTGTTTATTGCTTACATCAAAACAATCTCAAAATACATAAAAGCCCTTTTGGTCATATTTTTAAAAAATATTCTCTGCAGTCGTACACAGTAAGCAACAATTCAACATACATTTTGTTGATTCCATTACTTGCATTTTAGTACTGTTTGATTCTGTTTAGTTGATGATCAGCTTGATTGTTGAATACAAATCTTTGATGTCAATCTGCTGTCGGGATATATATTGCACATATTATCTTAACCATAACTGAGTTGAAGTCACGGTGGGACAAGCATATAAAGCAGCTGCTCACACACAGGGAACAGCACACAGTGTATGAGGTGCGGGGCAGCGGGTGAAGCCCACAATTTCACTCAGATCCAGTTCATCCTCTGAGACTCCGGGAGGAGGAGTGAAGCGAAACTGCTGCAGGAGGGTGGTGAAGAAGATGAAGAGCTCCATCTTGGCCAGACTCTCTCCGGGGCAAGCTCTGCGGCCTGCACGAGAAAGAGAGAATGAATGGAAATGTTCACATCATCTGCAAAGAAAAGTGAATATAAAGAAAAGATGTTGAAAATTCACAAACCTGCAGAGAAAGGCATGAAGGCGTCTCGCTGGACAAACTTCCCGTCTTTGTCCAGGAAGTGAGCGGGATTAAAGCTGTGTGGCTGCTCCCACTCAGTCTCATCATAGAGAACTGATGTCAGGAGAGGATACACTACGGTACCCTGTGGACAATACAGACATGGAAACCTAGTCTATAGTCTAAGCTGGTGGTTCCCAACCTTTTTACATAATGAAAACATTATTTCAGCCAAGTTGACCCTAACCATTTTAAAATTGTTTATCGTTGGAAAGAATATCTAATGATGTTTTAATAATGCAGTCAAAGCTATTTATGTCTCAGGGATATAATTTGACTCCCCAAGGACCATATATATGTCCTATGGTCATATGAACCCCAAATGAGTTTTATTACTTGTGTTATTTCATTAAAATAATTTTAAAAAATCTATAAATGAAATGATTTTTTTTTCCTTCTTATTTAATAATAATGATAATACATCCAGCATGATTCTGAGCAAGATTTGCCAAAAATCCGTCCTCACTAGGTCCCTTAGTTGTTCCATCTCCATGGTTCAGGTCTTAACAACATCCCACATACTATTAACACACCTTTCTGGAAAGGTGAGGACGTATGGAATCTCAATCAGCAACAGAAATCCCTGCAAAACAAAGCTTTAACATATAGGGAAGGTGTTTTGGTAAAAGAACCGTGTTGTTCGGTTCAAAAATAGAAAGGTTACTCGTTCTATGGGAAAACATTGTTGAGTTTTTGCTACGGCTTTAAATCTTCAGGAGCTTCTGCTGGTGCTCTACGACCCGGAAGGGAAGCCTCTGCCTCCAAAGCTATTTTATAATACATTTTAAAAAAGCATATATTTTTAATTTTTTAATAATGTATTTTTTTTTCACAATACACTACATGTATTTTGGCCTATTAGCTCATATCTTCATTGCACAGCTGCCTTCATCTGTTCCTTTGCTCCTTCAGGCCTCTTGTATGGCTTCTTGGGACCCGTTTAACAGCATTTTTTTTATCCAATCACATTTCACTTTACTTTATCTTCAAATGCACAAATTTCTGTTCATGATTAATGCTCATGTTAAACAAACATATGACCTTCTCAATGAAGTGACCCTGGAAAGTGACGTCTTGGCTGGTTTTGTGAGGAAGTGACATGGGGACAATGTTGGCCAGTCTCTGTGTCTCGTGGATGACGGCGTTGGTGTAAGGCAGGTTCTTCCTGTCCTCCACCTGCGACTGACGACCTCCAATCACCCTGCTCAGCTCCTCCCGCACCCGGTCTGGAAGATGGAAATGTTTTTGTTTTCATGAAGAATCATTTTGTGTTGGTTTGTTGTTGTATATAAAGTGTGGGGAAACTTTATCTCCTTACTTTGTATTTTTGGATTCTTAGCCATGAACAGAAGTCCCCATCTCAGCGTGGTGGCTGTTGTGTCAGTGCCGGCGGCAAAGAGATGCATAACTGTTATCAGAAGGTTTTCTATGTGGAAGTGACTGTTGGTATTCCCAGATTCCTGCAAGTAATCAATCAGTGCAGTTATTCAAAGACATCTGATCTAAAACATTGTTAAGTTACATTTAATGAGGGATTTTTGAAAAAAATGTCTTTTGTTTTTCAGAAGGAAATTGTTACTGATAGGTTAGCTTAGCATTCTGCTAACCACCTCAGCGGTCATGGCGGCAAGGCTAAACAAATTAGAGAGATGTAATCTCTTCATAACTTTATAAATACGCTTTTGATTACTACCACTAGTTCTACTTTATACTTGTTGTGTAAACTCCGCATAGTGTGAACATCAAACTCTATGGTGTCTGGGTTCATATTTTTATCTGTAGTCCCAGAACAGCGTCTGAATGACGGCCGCTATCAGCGCTTCTTCCGGGGGTCCTTCAGCAGTTTGAATCAGCGACGGCTATGGGTGGAGCTTCTCAACGCTGATTGGCTGATGCGGCTATGACTCACGCAATTTTTTCGCCGGAGTTGGATTATTTGAATTCACGCGAATTCGCGCCGCGACAAAAGTTCTTTTCGCGCGGCCTCAAACACGTCTATTGTGCAGTCCGTGAAGAGAAACGCCTTTTCACCCCGCGGCGCGTCTTTGCAGTGACTTTACATGGAATCTGGTTGTGCGTCAAATTCGCACCGCGTCTGGTGTGAACACAGCATAAGTCGTCGCTATATATATGAATATAGGAAGTATTTCCCCAAGGGGATTAATAAAGGAAAGATTATTATTAATATTATTATTATTGTTACGATGCCCTTTTTTGTATCATATCTGAAACTGTACACATCACATGAAAATGTATCAGTCAGAAATCGATACTTAAAACATTCTGTTATTAAACCTACATTTTACTGATAAGTGATGACACATTTTTCCAACCTCTAGTTTCTGCTTTCGCACTAGAAAAGCATCCACAAAGCCTCTGCACATCTGTGGGTCGAGGGTCTCCTTCAAACGACTGAACAGACGTAAGTTCTGCTTCTCGTTGGCGACAGTCAAAGTAAACAATTCCTTCCTGTTGGCGATCCATTTACCAAACCATGGAAACAGGTTATACAACTGTTGACGAGAAATGTACAATATGTCCTATTATTTTCTTTATTTAATTTGGCTCTAATTAATTAAGTAAATTAAGAACAATACCAGTCTTCATACAAATGAAATGACACCTGTAGTGACGGGCTGCCCAAGAGTTGAAAGTTTCTCTTTGTTCGATCTACCAGAGACGTAAACTCTGGATCATCATATTCAAACCTGCTTCCATAAATAATGGAGCAGATTATATTTGAGACTGCACAGTTCATTGGTTGGGTTGAATCAAAAGCTTCTCCTGCAACAAGGAAAAAAATCAAAATCAATAATATAATGAGGACTGACACATTGTCACTCGACATGGTGTTGGTTGTAAAACAACATTCACCTTTATGTTTCTTAAACACTTCAATGAGTTGTTCACATTCCTCAATGATTTTGTCCTCGCTCGCCCTCTTGCCCATCCCAAAGTCTTTCAGGTTCGTCAAAGCAAAGCGCCTCATCTCTTTCCACGAGTCCCCATTGGACCAAGCAATCCCTGAGAAAAAGCGGTAAATATGTTACTGCTTCACAGAATAAGACACTCGTAAGAAAGAGATCTTTTCTTTTAGTTCTTTTCTTACTATGTTCAGCAAAATACTTTAACAAATCAGCACATTGTGGGCAAAGGCTGAAAATGTGAAAGTATTTGGGAAATGTATTTCTTTACCATTTCCATGAGAACTGTCATCCATACTTTGCAGTGCATGTCTGTCTCCAAACTCTTCAGCACGATTGACAAGTGCCTCCTTCACCGTCTTGTATCCAGCAAGGACCACCACTTTCTGGGGTCCCATATAGACGGTGAACACTGATCCATAACTCTTGGAAAGCTAAGAACAACAGCAGCAGAATGTCATGACATTAAATAATATAAGACACACATGAGACAGAAGATAATAAAGCTGACCAAGAGGCAGAAACAACAAGCTGCCTCACCTCCACTAGTGTCTTGTAGGGCATCTTGAGGTCGAGCTGCAGCAGGTTCCCCAGGAGAGGAAGTGGTTTTGGCCCTGGAGGTCCCTTCCTGTCCTTCTGGGAGCTGAAGCTGGAGGAAGAGACGAGGTAGACGAGGAGCAGGAGTACCAGAGCCCCCACCAGGGAGACCGAGCTGGAGGACTGGAGAACCAGATCTAATACCTCCATGATGTTCAAAGAAAAAGTGTCCTCGCCAGTGTTCTGACAAAGTCTGATTCTTGTCCTGAAAGTATTTAGTTTTTGTTGCTGCCAGTGAGGAAACAGCCCAGCCTGTGGGTTGGCTGTTCTAGAAAGGTTCCCCACCTCCACTGTCATTATTATAAACTTTTTGTTTCTTGACGTGTTGTCTTTAAAGCCATATATTTGGGTTGCTGAATGACCAAGTCTCTTGAGAGGTTAATGCGTTAATGTTTGACTGGACGTGATCTGGCCTGATTCGGGCTTGACTAGTTTTCTGTGGACGAAGGCTGGAAAAAAAGAGTCATGAAATCTGATAAATTTGTAAAATGGGAGCATACCCCCAAAAACATCATATGGGACTCACTAATGTTGGCTCTTTAGGTGAATTTAAGAAACAACATGATCAACAGGACTAATAGGCAGTTTAAGAAAGACTTTTGTAATCTGACATTGTGCTTTTTGTTGCTTACAGCTGACAAAAAGTGTAAGTTGTAACATGAAGGTTACACCTTATTGACTCTTATTGATTCTTGTCCTGAAAGTATTTAGTTTTTGTCGCTGCCAGTGAGGGAAACAGCCCAGCTTAAGTGTGGGCTGTTATAGGAATGTTCCCTCCCTCCCTTCAAAAAAATCAATCATCACTTTTTGTTTGTTGTTCTTAAAAGCCATATATTTGGGTTGCTGTGTGACCAAGTCAGTACAGAGGTTAAAACGTTAATGTTTGACTGGACGTGATCAGGCCTGTTGGTCTTGGATTCGGGGTCAATAAATTGGCTGTGGATGGAGGCTTGAAAAAAAAATAGAAGTCATTAATTCTGATGAATTTGTAAAATGGGAGCGTACCCCCAAAAACACCCTATGGGAATCACTAATGCTGGCTCTTTACATCGGTCATCAAAACTTTGTAAACCCCAATGTAGAGGAAGAAGGTGAAGTTGAGTAACAACATGATCAGCAGGACTAATAGGCTTTTTTGTTGCTTACAGCTGATGGAAAGTGGAAGTGGTAACATGAAGGTTACACCTTATTGACTTGAGTTACAGTGAGAACAAAACAGTGGCCTGATTCATTGTATAGTCTGCTCACTCTGGAAGTGTTTGATGGGATTTTCTCTCCCTGGAGTTTATGTTTCCTCACTTTGCCTGCATACTCGTCCTTTTCCAAACCCTCAAAAATCTCACGGCTGTGTACACGTGTCCTCAATGCATTGATGCATTTTTGAATTTCTTTTCACCTGTGCACCGATTGACTGAGAGATAATACATCAGTAAATAAGTAAGTAACTTCTATCTATCTATCTATCTATCTATCTATCTATCTATCTATCTATCTATCTATCTATCTATCTATATATATATA